>NW_016166980.1:0-22625 GCF_001687245.7 Rhagoletis zephyria | reverse complement strand
GGTGGTTAAAATGTGCGATCTCAGTGGAAGCGTGAGCTTTCTGGAGTTCGCTTGCAAGCTGTAGGGAACACCTTGGCAAGTTCTTCTACCGTACCGTCAGATAGCGTTGAGTTGAGGCAATTGAAGAGCTGAATACAGATTTTTGCAGCAGCGATCACAATTTGTATCCGCTCTTGCTTGAAAAACTCAAATTACAATACACAACGCACTTATCAGCTTTTAACCTTTACGTAACTGTATGTATACCAAATAGCGCAAAAAGCGCAGCAACAACTAACGAAATCGAGCACGAAAATATTGAAGACATAAGTAATGAATCTTGATTATCGACTCGTCATCGGCGATAGCGGTCTAGTCCTATATTTTTGTTGTTGCAGTCAAGAAGTGAAATAAAATGATTTTTTCATTATCCTTTTACATGCACACTGACACATCCATATAATTACCCTGCAGTGCAATGCCAAACTTGTTAATAGACAATCTATTTGACTAACTAGTATAAAATGATACATTGCTGACTAGTTCGTTAGACTAGTGTTGAAAGTTTATGTGGCGACTAGCCAGCTGGACTATTTCGAAAAACGTTCGGTGTTTCGATTAGTGACGAAGAGTTTACGAAACAACGAAGTGCGAAAGTATAAACGCCTTCTTTTGATTATAAGATCGCCGAGAATTTGAACCGAGGTAACGTTCAATGGCGTTTTAGCGCTAGTCATTTATGTGGAAAAAATATAGAACATTAAGTAGTTGAACTAATTTAGAACTAATGTATTCTACTGCAGGGTAGGAATGCTACGAATAAGCATGTGGCGCTGTCACACAATTTTGATGTTTCCGCCATTCCACTGAGGCCATTTCAACGAGCGCCCGCTTGTTGTTAATACTAAATATGCGCGTCTGTGTGTATTGTGATGGCATGTAATTTGGCGCTTTTTTTTGTCTGTCTGTCAACGCCGCCACTTTAAGTACACGCCATTTATTTAAGGATTTTTAAATGCACACACACACACACACACAGTCGTAAGAATAGTAAGCAGTCGTCCTTACGACCCTACAGTTGCTTGGCTTAATCCACGACGCGTTAGTCCTAGTTGTCCGTTGAAACTTATGACCCAATGAAATGTGGCGGAAATTGCCCATTATTTCTTGTCTGTTTGTTTGTAATAGCAGTCTTTTTGTGAATATCAGTTCTTGTAAATGTATGTATGTGTCTCATTTTAGCTTAGTGTTTGCGCCTTTTTTTGGTGTGTATCAGTATTTTCTGGCGCGAAATTTTCATGATTATACATTATTGTTATGTTTTCCTGTAGCGCGGCTTTGGCCGCTTTGTCGATAATCCCAGGATAAGTGTTGACAATTTATTGGTATGCAGATGAAGTAATTTAAATCTATTCAACTGCTGAGTGAAGTTTTTATGCGCAAAAAATATAGAAGACATCTTGATTTCGGTTGTGTCAAATAAGTAGCTTACATGAAGGATGAAATAATTTATTGGTGTGAATTTGAAGCTTTTGGAAGTGCTCGTAGTCTTTAAAATAACTAGGACATATATACACTGTGCAAAAAGGAGGATAATGAACATGGGTTATGTATTTTGTCGCTATACGCATAGATAAGTCCGAAAGGTGAGTAGTTTTGGAGACGATTTTCATATCAATGAATGGTAGGCCCAGAATGCGTGCTTTTTGATGGGCTGGAAAGTTGACGTCTCGATCTGTAATGACCCCTCCTCTTGTCCTGACCTAAGTAATATGATGCACAGATCGTGTGCTGCAAATCTTCTCGGTATCGCCTGCGTCGCGCCAATGGCGTGGTAAAGAATAACCAGGGCTACGGTTATTATGGCTAAGCTGTTAAAATTTACATGGGCTCGTCAATATCTAAGAGCCTCAGCTCCCTTTCACTCCCATTGTACAGTTAGAGTTTGCGCATACTTACCTTCTCCTTAAGTTCCATAACGCAGGTCAGTGAGGCTGCTAACTGCTTACTCCCTACGCTGGCAGTGATGCTACTCTTAGTTAGTAACCTACTCCGCGTTTTTTTTCTTTTGGTATTGCGAATGTCCTCCTTGTCTATCTACATCTCTTCCAACAGTTGTTGAATTTATAGTTCAGTCTAAAATTGTACCCCCTGACACTTTTAAGGAGCCCTCGACCGGTCTCTTTGATAAAGCTTTTGATGGCTGGAACCCTTGAGGCGTTCAGTCCGTTCGCGTGCTCTGTAGCGCTTCTCGGAAGTAACGCCATAACGTTTTGGGTCGACGGGATGATATCTCCATTCTTCGTATACATACTTTCACCTTTCCACAACCTAAGCTTTACTGCTACCCTTGACAGCCATGTAGCCATCCTCTCGGCCTTGCATTACTATCCTAAATAAGACTGCGAAGACAGGATACGTTCACCCTTTCGACAACTCACTCGTGATGCCGCTTTTGGGAGTCGTGACGTAATCCATAGGATCATCCAGAGCAGACAATCGGATTCCACTGAGCATTTCAGAATACTCAGCTTGGGGTTTGCCTCTGTTTATTCTCCGGCGCTACTGAAACAGAGTTATTTGCTTGCTAGTTGTTCTCTCGGTAATCGTGCTGGCAGGTTATAATGTGGTTGATACTTCCTGGTGCCCGATATCTGCTCATTCGTAAATTTACCGCTTATACGCTTTACAGCGGGTGCGAGGCTTTTATGTTTAGTTTTCCAGCTTCTCCGCTCATCAGCGGGCGTTCTTGACTGCTTTTAGGCCTACCCTATTTTCCGTTCTTCAACGGACGTTGTTAACTATTTCCTTCCAAGTACGAATACATACTTCCCCATGGCTTTTTGTTAGTTTTCTCTCTTCTATATACTTCCATAGGGGCGTTTCTGCGTTGCTAACAGTCGTAATATCTTTATCCTTCCTTTATCTATCCTTTTTTTCCGTGTTTTCTGCCAACGAGAGTTACTTTTGGTGTATTTCCATATGTCAGACAGCGGAGATACCATTTGTCTATTGCATCACTCAGCCTATTCCTGCCATGGTCCTCGCGCAACTCTTGTTTTTTCGACGGCGTCGTATTGGTGGTATGCATCGATGGTTTGGCGAGACTTTGTGCTGGAGTAGTGGCTTGACGACGATGCGCTGGATCTATATATCGACGGTGTTTTCGCGGAACCTCTTTAGATGATGGGAGTCTTTGTACCAACGCTCTAGAGATCTTGATCTGGAACTGTGTCTTGACGACGAAACGCTGGATCTATGACCGGCGTTTTTCTCGCGGAACCTCTTTATATGATCGGATGCGGTGGATTTAGACGCAGTGAGCGATATATGCATTCCACGTCGCTTTAGCTATCACTGCTTGTAATGGATCATCATCTGTTTGGCGTATTTATTGAACAGGGCAATCTCTTCGGTCGACAAGAACTCTTCATGTTTCGTTATATTAGCTGGTGTTTGTTGTCGGTTTCTGTTTTTATGGTTTTGCTGTTGCTCATCTTTTTTTACGAGCACATGCTCGATCAGTCATGTCCAGTGGTCTTAAATTTAAATGCGGGAACGCAGTCGTCGTCCGTGGCAAGGCAACAGTCACTCAACAAGGCGGGCGCATGTTGAGAAAGCGTCGTAGGAATGCAGTCGATTGTCCTCCTAGCTGCAATTTCCAATTCCAATTTCCAATAAGCACTGTGTACTGCAGCACTTCGGATTAGGAGTAGCTATCACTTGATAACCGTTCGCAAACAGCACTGAACCGTAGTATTATAGGACGTAGACCCACCATAAAGATCGAGACCGCGATTCGGCTAAGCCACTGCACGGCAAGGGAAGTTAGCTGAGGCTGATATCTACAATATTTTCTCAGACTCTGGAAAGAAATGTCTTTGCTAAGAATAAACATGAAAACTCACTGACCCATATGCTGTTGGTGCTACCTTCTTGAGTGTATTTTTTTACAAAAAGAAAAAGAATGGAATTGCAATACTTCAACTGAGGAATTGAAAGGCAAATCAATTAAATAACTTGAAGTTTTCGAATCATTTACGAGTAATCTGTTCTTTATATAAATCAATCAGTTTGCTGTTTGTTGCAGCCATAATGCATAAAATGAACCATAGCCAACCTAAAACCCAACAGATGTAGAATATAAAACACACATAAATAATTAAGTATAGCAATAAAGTAATAAAAATTGCACAGAAGTTTACTAATCGCGCAATGCATCTAAATATTGCCGGACATTACCGCCATTTGCTACAGCTGGGGGAGCATTTGAAACAAAATAAAACAACTGTAATCATAGAAGTAAGCGAAAAATTGCCCAGCGAGTCTGTAAAATCCAAATAAAATTGTTTCCCATAAAAATCAAGCGAATTAAGCAAATCGGAAAGTAAAGTTGGACTAGAAGTAGCAAAAATACCAATTGAAAAATTGTATAAGCAAGCAGTGACTAAGGAGCAGCTGCCGTTGCTAGTATGTGCTGGTATGCGGCATGAGGCATGTGGCAAATGGCTATCAACGGAAGCTGCTGTTGTTTGGCCACTTTTCCACTTTGGCCCATCAATGTGACCAAAGCAAATGCCAATCATTATTATGGCCGAAAAAAATGCGCAACAAAATGTCAAAATTACTTATAAAATGCTGCAGAAAATAGTAGGCAGTTAGTATGGCGCGGTAGCGGGCAACTGTTGCTTAGAACATAATTTCAAAGTTGAAGTTAGTTGAATGTGCGGCAGCAAAAATCATTCATTTATGGACTGCCGTGTGCCACCATTCCAAACCGAATGCTAACTGAGCGCCAGTGGCGAGAGGCGCACAACTAAAAAGGCGCGTGAATGAGCGCATTTGTATGGGTGGGCGAGTATCTATGACGAAAGTGGCCATAAACATTGGCGCGATTTTATGATGATCACAAGACATAAATTCGCTGTGAAATTGAAACTTCTGGCAAGAAGTAATAGCTTATAGAAGCAGGAGCCGCTACTTCTGCGAGGGATGCGGCCACGTGCGCATCGAACGGATCGAAAAACGACCTGAATGTGTATCTTATTCTTTACAAGTGGCAAAAGAGCTTCCACGCAGGGTCCAATACCATTTGTGTTGCGGCCAAAATGGAGCTAAAACATTTGCTTACTTTTGTTTGGCTGCTTTCACGCGCCACTACTACGAGACTCACTGTCTGGGCGTTACAAAATTGTAATTTTTGCTATTGGCAAAGTTTATGGGAATTTTATTTCGTTCTCCTACATCGAAGACAAACTCCAGNACGAGACTCACTGTCTGGGCGTTACAAAATTGTAATTTTTGCTATTGGCAAAGTTTATGGGAATTTTATTTCGTTCTCCTACATCGAAGACAAACTCCAGTGTGCGCTCAAGACGACCTAGTGGTACTCGGAAATGTGGACACCGCCGCTCGAAAGTCATGAACATTTCAGAAAAATGCAAATTCCGTTGAAAAAAAGTTGAATTCCACAGCATTGGCTGCAAAATCAGCGTTACAGTCTCATCGAATACGGAAGGATACGAAATTCGCCAAAATGCTCACCTCCGCCTACAAATGTACANAGCGCATTTGTATGGGTGGGCGAGTATCTATGACGAAAGTGGCCATAAACATTGGCGCGATTTTATGATGATCACAAGACATAAATTCGCTGTGAAATTGAAACTTCTGGCAAGAAGTAATAGCTTATAGAAGCAGGAGCCGCTACTTCCGCGAGGGATGCGGCCACGTGCGCATCGAACGGATCGAAAAACGACCTGAATGTGTATCTTATGCTTTACAAGTGGCAAAAGAGCTTCCACGCAGGGTCCAATACCATTTGTGTTGCGGCCAAAATGGAGCTAAAACATTTGCTTACTTTTGTTTGGCTGCTTTCACGCGCCACTACTACGAGACTCACTGTCTGGGCGTTACAAAATTGTAATTTTTGCTATTGGCAAAGTTTATGGGAATTTTATTTCGTTCTCCTACATCGAAGACAAACTCCAGTGTGCGCTCAAGACGACCTAGTGGTACTCGGAAATGTGGACACCGCCGCTCGAAAGTCATGAACATTTCAGAAAAATGCAAATTCCGTTGAAAAAAAGTTGAATTCCACAGCATTGGCTGCAAAATCAGCGTTACAGTCTCATCGAATACGGAAGGATACGAAATTCGCCAAAATGCTCACCTCCGCCTACAAATGTAGTCTAACTCAATTGAGGTCATTAAAGCGCCACAACGCGCCCTGCCACTGACTGGCGGGCATTAGCAATTCCTGTAACATCAACGCCTAATAGTGTCCTTTGGCTACGCTGTGCCGCCATCTTTGCAAGCGTACACAGCGAGAGTGATTTTGAAAATTCCGCGTTCGCCACGGTTATAAATCTTTCGGCCACATCTTGAATTTATGTGCGGCCGTGTAGGCTCTGAGGTCCTGTTAATGTTTGTATTTGTTTCCAAGCATACAGCGCATCTTCTTTTTAGTATCTGCTTTTAGGCGGCAGTACTGTGATTGTTTGCTCATCTTAGCTACTTTTTTTTTAAAAGCGGATGCAGTACATTTTGTATGCTCTTTATTTATCTGCTGTTTGCTTAAAATATTCTATCGCTGCCTCGTAAGTAATGGCAAAAGTTACAAAAAAAAAAATGTAGTGGCATTTGNAAATATTCTATCGCTGCCTCGTAAGTAATGGCAAAAGTTACAAAAAAAAATGTAGTGGCATTTGGAATTTACATAGCATAGTGACATTAGTGGCTTTTCCGCAGAGCGCTTTTTCAGTGGGACTAAAAAAGTATGCAAAAGAAAGTGAACTTGCAGTGGCTAGATGGGCTGGAAAGTTTTCCTGCAAGAGATATAAGCAAGTTCAGTTTAGGAACATTGGATAACATAAAGCAGAATCGGTACGATTCTTAACTGGCCTATGGTGATGCCAATTCGACTGAGGGCCAATATTCTCAAACAATTCTATTGAAAACAAAGATGAAAATAGAGATCCATCTTTAAGAGGAATTAAGTACTTATTTCACTTACTGACTTGAACATGTTGGGAAATTGACTGGCATCGCAAGCAGAAGAAAGTCAGCAACGTCTTTCCCATGTATAGACCCAGTCCCGAAATTAAGTAAGCAGAACGACCCAAATGGCCAAAGACCGGCCATACCACAGCATTCACCAAATATTTTCTGTGAAATTAGTGTGCTATTCCAACAACACAACTCTCGTTCCCTAACAGTCCTTGAAGGGACTCATCAGCGCAGCCAACAATGTCTAATGTTACCAGTGATAAGCGCTAGCTGGCCTCTTTCTTGAATATCTTTAAAGACAAAGTTACTGAATGTAGATACAGAGGGCATTATTGAACGTTCTTGCATTTTTCGGCGTTGGTTTTTTCCATATTCTCTTCGAAGATGCCTTATTCGACTTAGAGGTAGAGTATTTGGTATCCCCGATATTTTTTCTGTGCGGCATTTTAGTGTAGCGGCGAGAATTCGTTTTGCTTATTTTAAGTTGGTAGCAACAAGGTCAGGGTCAAAACAAAACCAGTCAGATTTGCTTCTCCACCATCATCAACCTCCAACACTCTCTCCCTAACCGGAGAACAGCTTCATCGTGTTGCTACCCATAACAACATCCATTATCATCCAGCTCGTCTCGCTCCTCTCACAAGACGTACTGATCTTAGTCCACCCCAGGTGACCCAGCCCAGAGGAAAATCGACTTTAAACCCTTGTTCGAGTCGCTTGACTCACCTCATTCATTCTGCTCGTCTCGCTAGTCTCGCTTTACTGGGGAGCACTTTCGAGCCCGGGTGGTTAATAAGCATGGATTATTGTCCCTTTTCCGGCATTCTACACCCGCTCGAGTTGCTTGACGAGCCACATTCTTCCTTGAAAATCTCACTAGCTGCACGATCTTATATGTGCATCTGGCCTGTCTTTTGGCCTTGTTTGTCTCACCGGCTTTGCTTATCTAGCCAACGAACACACTCCAGGGGCATCTTTTCGCCCGCGGTACCAGATTCTAAGTCTCTAGTAAGACCTCGAAAGCCGTTGATTCTTCTGCCAATGGAGGCTCCGACCGACTCAGGATTGGTAGCCTTTGACTGGGGTAGGCAGGGTCGGCAAGCCCATACCCTGGAAACCCCAAAGCCCCCTGTGTCCCCTCCTCTTTTCTCAAACCGGGCTTGGTACCAGCATTAGCACAGTCGGCTCCTGTCGTTTCAGCAATGAGGTGGAGGAAACCATTTAGCGCCACGTTCTAGACTGCGACGACGTGGTCGCTAGAAAAAACCACACACTTTTAAGGGAGCTGCGACCACAGGCAGAGCAGTAGCAGCATAGGCAGTTTGGTAACGACAGATCTTTAAGGCCAGATGAGGCTTTGTGATGAGTTTTGAGTGCACAAGGGACCAGAGATCGCGGAGTAAATCCTGCATTATACATATCAATATATCCCTAAGCAATTCCATGAGGGCTATTTTTAATTAAAATAAATAGTTTTAGGTTGCACTTCCAAAAAGAATGAAGAGCGAACCTCGGAGTAGTTTTCTGTGTTAAAACGGCTTCAAAGCTTGGCTCAGAGGTCCATTGAAGCTTTACGTAGCATAATGTTTCTACGATGAAAAATCGAATTTTTGAAAACCTTCGGGTAGATCTAATGCTTCATTGAAATTTTCAAAAATTTCTTTCGTTCGAAACATGTCAATCCAAATGTAACGCAATGAACAAATTCAAGTTGCAACACTTTGCTCGCGACCGACACCTATCAACCCTTGTCAATGCTGCCAGCAGGTATTCCAACCAAATGAACATACCTGACAGCAAATGAAAATTGCTAAAAATGGTTTAATTAATTGTAATGCATTTCGAAAAAAAAGCTTAAGGAAAAATGTCAAGGTAATTGTGGAGATGAAATTTTCCCCACAAAATTCAAAATAAGGACAACTCAATACACACATGCCCAGCGAAGCGTGGCAGTGAGTTAAAGAAAAGAAGATGAGAAAAATCTATAAAAGCATCTCTAATGGCAAAAGAGGAATTCGTTCTTTTAAACTTAACTATGTAGGATAGATATAAAAGTAGCAGGATTAGAAAGAGAGAGAGAGAGAGAGAGAGACAGGACCCCTTATACTGCGCTACAAGCCTCCTTGAAAGGCAACCGATTGCGGTTCGAAGCATAGACACAAAGCTTAAATTCCTGAAAGCAAACTCAAAGGGCACGCGGGAAAGAGAGCGCAAATGTCAGCAAAAAGGATGGAGGCATTTGAAATATTTATTTATAAAAATGTTGCCGTACAACAGCAAAGTAAAGCCAAGCAAAGAAAAGAAACGATGTGAATGTGAGTAAGCAACCAAAAACGTTAAAATTCCTGCGAAGGTAGTGCAGTAAACCAAAAAAAAGGATAATATGAGAAATAATTGGGAATTACATGCAGCGAAGCGTCTAAATAAAAGCCAGCAAACGTGAACGTGAGTGGGTGGGTCAGCAGCATGAACTTTAGCAGGCAAGCAGGATGTATCCACGACGCCGTCTTATTACCTAAAGCTTTCACCTTTTTATTTCATTACTGACCAGCATACAAACCGATAAGACAATCAAAGACATCCTTTCTTCGCTGCTGGCAAGCTTACGACAGCTACTTCGATTCTTTTTTTTTTCTTTTACACTTCTGGTTAATTTTCTTGACTACCTTTTTTTGCACTTTTCTGGTAATCTTTTATTTCGTTTACTTGTTTATTTTTATGTCTTACAGGTGTAACGTGCAACCAAGCGCGTTAGAATGAATGTAGTGGCAGCGGTGCGAAGGTGGGTAATCTTTGAATTGAAATTGTAGAATAGCACGCGCCAACGATAATCGGACTGGCAGGTTGACACACACACATGTAGACACAGAAAAGTGATGGCTCACGTCAGAGAGGCAAAGCAAGTGAAATATTCGGTTTTCAGGCAGACAGTTCTTTAAAGAAATATCGGCATTCGGACTAAATGAATTGGAAAATATAGTACAAAAAATCTCTAAACCAACCATCCTTAAAACATATCGAAACCTAAAATGTTTATCGACAAATATATCGACAGTAAAAAAGATATCGATAACAATCTAAGATATATACAAATTGTAAACATTTTTGTTTAATTTATCGATAAATATCTAATGTTATCTCACAGAAAATATAAATACCCTGACGTTTTGATGATTTTCTTTATTAATAACACCACTTTTTTTTATAAAAATATAGTTCATTCAACAGTTAAAATCAGCAGAACCAATTTTTTTTAGACGATAAACGTATACGTTACATACGCAACTAGGGGTATAAGAGCATGAGTGGTTATTTTTACTTTTTTAAGTAGTTGTTAGACGTGGAAAGTGTAAGTCCCTTTCAAAGATTGCAGGAACAGGTACACTTTATATTTATATTTCCGAAAGTGATTTCTGCAAATTTACAAAAAGCAAAAAGCGCTTGCGTTGCCATGTTTAACCTCACCTTAAATATAACTTTTTAAGTTTTCATTTAAATAAAATTTCGGGAATGAATTGCGTTCTTTATACAAAACTGAAGATAATACATTCTCTAAGAAATGTGTACTACCATTTTCGACCAAAAACACCTTTTTGTCCAAAAATTTAACATTTCGTGGGATTTGCTCATATGAATATGCTGATAGAGATGTGTGAAGTTAATTGCGTATACCCAGTCTTCGGTTTCTTCTTCTCTTCTTATTTGGCGCTGTAACCACCTAAGCAATTTTGGCCGAGTTCAGCAAAGCACGCCAGCCGTTTCTCTTCTGTGCCAACTGACGCCAATTGGAAACACCAAGTGAAGCCAAGTCCTTATCCACCTGATCTTTCCTCTGCTACCACCAGCAGGTTCCGAGTTGAATATTTTCAGAGCTGGATCGTCGGTGTCCATTCGCACGACATGGCCAAGCCAGCGGAGCCGCTGTATTTTAATTCGATGCTTTATGTCCATGTCGTTGTAAAGCTCATACAGCTTATCGTTCCATCGTCTGCGGGACTCCCCGTCGCCAACGCGTAAAGGCCCATAAATCTTCCGCAAAATCTTTCTCTCGAAAACTCCAAGAGCCGCCTCATCGGATGTTGTCATTGTCCATGCTTCTGCGCCATATACCAGCACGGGCATGATGAGTGACTTATAGAGCGGGGTTTTCGTACGTCGAGAGAGGATTTTACTCCTGAATTACCTACTCAGTCCAAAGTAGCACTTTGTGGCAAAAGTGGTTCTGCGTTGGATTTCATTGCTGACATTATTATCGGTGTTAATGCTGGTTCCCAAGTAAACGAAATTCTCCACTTTCTCGAAATTGTAACTGTCAACAGTGACCTGGGTGTCAAGGGGCGAATGTGCTGACTGTTTGTTTGATGACAGGAGATACTTCGTCTTGTCCTCGTTTACCACCAGACCCATGCGCTTTGCTTCCCTATCCAACTTGGAAAAGGCAGAACAGACTTCGCGGTTTTTGTTACCGATGATGTCGATGTCATCGGCATAAGCCAGCAATTGCACGCTCTTGTAGTAAATTGTTCCTGAGCGGTTCAGTTCTGCAGCTCTTATTATCTTCTCCAACATCAGATTAAAGAAGTCACATGAAAGGGAGTCGCCCTGTCTGAAACCCCGTTTTGTGGCGAACGGCTCGGAGAGGTCTTTTCCAATTCTGACGGAGCTGGTGGTATTGCTCAACGTCATTTTACACAGCCGTATGAGTTTTGAGGGGATGCCAAATTCAGACATAGCGGCGTATAGGCAACTCCTTTTAGTGCTGTCAAAAGCGGCTTTAAAGTCGACAAATAGGTGGTGAGTGTCGATCCTTTTCTCGCGGGTCTTTTCCAAGATTTGGCGTATTGTGAATACCTGGTCTATGGTGGATTTGCCAGGTCTAAAGCCACACTGATAAGGCCCAATCAGTTCATTGACGGTGGGCTTCAGTCTTTCACACAATACGCTCGATAAGACCTTGTAACCTATGCTTAGAAGGCTGATCCCGCGGTAGTTGGCGCGAATGGCGGGGTCACCTTTCTTGTGGATTGGGCAGAGCACACTTAAATTCCAGTCGTCGGGCATGCGTTCATCTGACCATATTCTGCACAAGAGTTGATGCATGCACCTTATCAACTCCTCGCCGCCGTACTTGAATAGCTCAGCTGGCAGGCTGTCAGCTCCAGCGGCTTTGTTGTTTTTCAGCCGCGTTATTGCTATACGTACCTCGTCATAGTCAGGCGGTGGAACGTCGACTCCGTCATCATCGACTGCGGGCTCGGGTTCTTCTTCTCCACAACTTTCCGCGCTGCTACCATTCAGTAGGGCGGATAAGTATTCCCTCCATAATTTAAGTACGTTCTGAGCATCGGTTACTAGGTCGCCATTGTTGTTCTTGTAGGAGTACGCCCTAGTCTTGAAACCTTCCGTAAGTCGCCTAACCCTCTGGTAAAATTTTCGGGCATTCTTCCTCTTGGCCAGCATTTCAAGCTCTTCGCACTCACGTATTTCGGCCTCTCTCTTCTTATTGCGGCAAATACGTCTCGCTTCCCTCTTCAGATCCCTATAGCGGTCCCACATAGCGCGCGTTGCGCCCGATCGCAGCATAGCCCTGTAGGCGGCATCTTTTTTCCCAGTCTTCGGTTTACATATGTACATATACATACTTATGTATATCGACGTTGCCATCGACCTACACAAATATGTATATGTACATATTTAATGATATTTTATGATTACATTTATCGGATAAATTAGCATAAATCGATATACAATCGAAAAAGTGTTCGATATTTATATGCTGAATATATTGACGTGATATGTGCAAAAATTTCCAAATTTTACTATCGATATCAATAACAAAACACTAATCGATAACTTTTATATACTAAGTTATATAAAAGTTATCGGAAAAAGATCGATATATTCGCAAACGGACACAAATTTACCGATATCATAAACTACATACAAACCTATATGTAAGTGTATCATGTGGTAATCGATATACAAATGTATCGTTATCGAAGTCGATTTTATTATAAGCATTCTAATGGATATTTTAAACAACATCGCACAACATTATGATCAGAGTTCTTCTCCACATAAACCCAATTGTTTGACCACCTGAAATAGAAAAACAAATAATTGAAAGCAAAAAAACACATCTCAAATTCGCCAGCAAAGCTCAGCAGCAGACATTACTTGCCCACCTATGTATAAACACACACCATACCCAGCTTAGCACATCTTCACTGCTGAATCCACGGTGAATTTCCAGTAAATTCCTTTTGTTTATTTGCTTCAAATCCAAGCAAAAAGCTGAGCATTTGTTGGCCCGCGTTTTCGCCTAGTCAACATGGCTGACAGCAGGCAGGCAAGCAGGAAGGCGAATCGAGCAGCAGACCAGTAGAAATTTTTCTCAAAGAAATTTCTCGCAAAGACAAAGCACCTGCTGAAATGCTTTTTGACCTCCGTGGTATCTCGGTGGGTATTATGGTGCCCTTCAGTAGGGTTGGCTGCGCTCGTAATGCCGGCTACGTGCCACATACCATTCATTGTGCCAGCAGCCAGTGTGGTGGCCATAATGAAAAGATTGAGCCAAGAATGCGTTCTACGCTCGTTTGAACCACAAAATGGGCGAAAATCTTGTCTTTTTATACCATCTTTGATTTTGTAAATTTTTCAGCGTTGCCACTGCTTAGTACTCGTACAGCATACACAGACATTTATGGCTTAGATTGGATTGCTCTTGACCCATTGCTGTAGTATTAGTGTGCACCTAACTAACTGCAGGCGAACATTTCTTTTTTCATTCGTTCTGTACGCAGCATCCTTTTGATGCTTACCCATGAATGGTTGGGCGCTAGACCCATTTAAGCCGTAGGAAATCAGTTGGCGTTGCTGGTAGTATTTATGTACATACTTATGTATGTAAGTGTGTGGCAGCATTCGTGTTGCTGCTGAAATCCTTTCATTTAGCTAAATTAATAGACAACATTCCTACCTGCAATTTTAATTTAGCTTGCGGAGAATTTACTTATTTTTATTACCAGCATTATCTGTAAATCGCCTCCGCCGACTGTTTGTTGCTGACGACTCATCCGCCTAATGGGAGTGCTGTGGATATGGTGCGGTGTGAGCAGCTATTTAAAACCCAAAAGAAATTGAAAGTGTTTAATGAAGTACATTAGTGAAATTGCTGAAAATTTTAAAATAAATAAATTTTACTTACTTAAACCACAAGCTGGTGCTTTTAGTAGTTAAAGAAACTGCTTAGTTCGAACGATTTAAAAGGCACTCACAATCACTACATTTAAGGATTGGCAAGTAGGCCTGCATTTACTTAGGCCCCTTTATTAGATAATATGTTGCTATTAAAAAGTTCTCCTGCCAGAACCAAAAATTAGTTATGCTGTGCTGGATACCAAGCCTCTTCGGCTTCGACTTTATCGGACAAACCTGGAATCTAGGCAAGGCTTCTCCTAAAATCTATATATTAATAGACTAACATACATTCATCCAGCCTTCGTTTGGCGGTTCAACTGGAGTGATTTTGAAACCAATAACGCCAATTGGAAATATATTTTTCTGTAAAAGAGGCAAGTTTTTTATGGTTTTCAAATTGATTGAAACGAACATGAGTAGGAAGACGTTCATAAAAAGGAATACGAGAACGTCGCCAAGAGACCGAAGACAGCGACACTGTGGTGGCGGTAAGGTACTGGTCATCATTAACAGAGGTGAGGAGGAAGGAACTATCTCTAAAGAGAAATGGAGGTGGGTAGAGGAAGCGATAACCGAAATCTACCTCCAAATCCCAGAGGAAAACCCCGGGCAGAGCCGGGGGCCAAACTCGAATCAGCTGGCAAGGGAGGGATTCCCAGCAGATCAAGAGGTCGTGTTTGCCCCCAAATCCATTTCCTCTCAAGCTCTTTAAGACGAACAGCCCGTCAAAAAGAGAGTGGATTCAATCTCGATAATACGGCTATGGATTTTTCTTTAAGGAACTAGGATTGGTATTATGCGTCGGAATTCCAGACTAGTGCAACGTTTATCAGGTGGACGTTCTAGCGATAAAGGAGGTTGCTGTATGTACCATAAATATCTTCCAGCCAGGTGGCGATGAAATCAATGAATTCGGTTATGCTAACAACAAAGGTTGCACAGGAATGCAATGGAATTGCAAGGTATAAGTGAGTTGACTTTTTAACTGACTGCCACAGCAACCTAACCTAAACTAAACTGTAAGGAACAGATCCTTGTGTAGATAGAGTTTGAGATGCCCCTTTGATTAAAGGCAGAACACTTGCCTTAAGCGCCATCCGGATTTTTGACTAACATGATTGTGATTTTGATAAGTCACTGGTTGTGAGTGGCGAGTTAAACATTTGGAGCATATTGAGATGCTTTCCGCTACAGAAGGGTAAAAGTAGTCTTAACTTCTATTTAATTTGTAGAAACATAAATGAGACTGATTCTGACCCATTCTTTGTTTGGGCGCAACAAACTTTTAATACAATATTTATTTAAGTTCTGTTACTGCAGTTATTTAGAACTGTGAGGTTTGATTTCGGTTAGATTCGCTCGCCATTGTGGCCACGGTAGCAAATTTAGCGCCTAAAGTTATGCAACATACAATGCCGCAATAATTTATATTTCAGTTGATGTTTGCAGGCCGATGCTCTTCTTCAACGTTATCTCCTATGCACTTCTCAAATGATGTAAACAAATTATATTAAGCGTAATGAAATAAAATTCGTTTATCGGATATCGAGTACTAATCGCCAAAATTTTTCAAAATTTTATTTTTTAAGCAGAAATGCCTCAAGATGCTCTAAGAATATTTCAGCATCAAAAAGAAAATTTTGAAAAAAGTTTCGCTTACGTCTTTTAGGCGGTTAGGGCTCGTTATAATGTTTTATAATAATTTAACTTCGTTAAAAAATTGACATGTAGTAAAGCCGTCAACACTACTTTAGCCATAACTTCCAAAAGTCATTAGTCAACTCGTTAGTAATCTCATTTGACTAACTGACAGTTGCTTTGCAAGATCGAAAATCCAATTACCAGTACTATTGCTACAGCATGAATTGTAAGAGACAAATGTATATATTTTTTTTCTTAATTTTTAATTTTTTAATCTCTAAGCTAACAAATTCGATTGTTATCTGTACTTACCACCGTTGAGAAACATTTGAAATATATGTATGTATCTGCGTTCACAAATCACCTGTCCGTCGCTGCTAATCTCTAACCAAAATGGATAATTGTGGGTTAAGTGGCAAGCGCTTTTTTTAGTATTGAACTAGTATTTTTCTACAATGTTTTACAAAGCTTGTTTACTTTGCGCTCACAAGCAACTGCAAGTCAAAGTAAGCGTTTTTATTGCGATCGCAACTTTTTACCAAATCACCAACCTCGAACTGGCATATCACGAAGTGGCAGGTATAGCTACTTGGGTGCATATAGCGAGTATGACTACGTCTATGACTATGACAACAATGACTTCATTGTAATTAATAACAGTTTGTTCTCAATAGAGGCAAGTTTTTTTTTTCGCGTGCAAAGGTTTTCTTGTTACTATAGAAACATTGCAAACGATGTAGGTTGTGCCACGGCACAGTTGCTTGTGTTGCATGGTCAACTGGTTGGCTTGTTTGTTTATTGGTGTCGGTTTTTTTTTGTCCAACAAATGACTGTTATGACTGTTATATTTCAATAAAAGCTAGTTTATTTAATGTTGAAACTAGTTTTTAAGCTATGTACAGCTGTATCCTGAGCGGATGTGAGTAACGCTTTTTCATCAGCGTCTCTAATTTTAACGCTTAAGTGCCATTTTTTTATGAGCGGTTATGAGATTTACTGCCAATTCAGTGTGTGCAACAAGTCAGCGCTCGTAACTGTTTTCTGTTGTCTTGGGTTAGCTAGCGACGTTTTACACGCAGAATGTCAGAAATAAGCTACACATTTTTTGGAAAAGAATGTTCCCCGTTGACTTTCATGAAATGAGCGTAAAATGAAATTGATTTGTGTCTAAAAGTTTGTAATATATCTAAGAGCACTGTGGGTACCGGTACCTTTCACGCCTGAAGAGTATAAGCTTTTGCTTCCATTAAAATACTCAAAACATTCTTTAGGTAAAAGTCAAGTCTCCTAATAAGTTGGGGTTCACACCAACCTAATAAGGCTTATCTACAGCTTCCTTCGTAATAGAAATGTCGTGGCGGAGTGGGGTAGGACCTTCACCCAGCGTAGAGTCAATAGGGTTACTCCGCAAGGGAGTGTTATTTCTCCCCTACCCTGGATTACGGTTCTAAACGACCTTCTAGAGCAAATATAAAAAGTGAGATATCGGGGGATCACCTATGCAGATGATGTGGCACTTCCGGTTGAGGCACGATTTCTAGATACCCTTTTTATCTGACTCAAGGTGTCAACTGTAGATTCGCAGTAAATCTCAGTAAAATGGAACTGGTCTTGTTCACCAGGAAGTACAACATACCCGATGTGGTCTTTCCCGCGATCGGGGGTGTCCGTCTGCTGCTACAAGAGGTTTTACTGAGCCCATATCTGGGGGAATCCACATTAGAAGACTATACTTGTTAAGTAACTGGACCGACATTAGTGGGACATTAATAACCACACTTACACCTGCGCTTAACATCATGTTAAAAATTGCGCCTGGGTTGGTTGAAACTGGGTTGTTAACTAGCTCGAAAGCTGGACACTCTTGAGTTCTGGAGGGCCTTGACTTTGCCGCTGAACAGACAGATTACTGCGGCTCTGAAATATCTTCCAGTAGCTCCTTCTCTACCTACATTCCCTCCAGAGAAGCGGGCGCTACTGGAAGAAATGAGCAGTAAACTTCTTCAGGCTTCCGTGCTTCTACAGTGTCTTTCAGGCGGAAATAGCTACCATCAAGCAAGCGGTAGACTCACTGCTTAAGAGTGCCATGTTAGTTAAGGAACTTAGCCAACAGGATCCTGAACCCTCCAAATCGGTAAGGGGGTGTCTACCTCTCTTTCAATCGCTTAGGATTACTGCTTAATTGCGATAATTTGTGTGCCCGGCATCCCCTACAACATTATCACCGGATATGGAGAAACTGGGGACACCACTGTCCTCCCTCCCCTTACTCTTGGACTGTTGGACATCATGCAAGCTCAGCGAGCGCTGCTCTAACACTTTCTATTGGACCTTCCAAACTTCGCCAAGCTAAGGTGGAAACATTTTGGCTCGCACTTCCTAAGTTACTTCGAGGAGCCACATTTGTAATTTCGTAAGCGGCTAGTGGCGTTTCGCCTACTAAATTAATGGTGTGTGTTTAGTTTTGTTGTATCACAAAGATTAATCTTATAATTTTAAGAATAATCTCCTTGCCTGGGGCAGCCACTATAACCTAAACTCATGACCTGGAACTCACCACAAGGTAACCTTTTTACGTGTTCCTACCTCATCCAGTAGGCTTTTTCAAATGTGTGCTAGCCTTGAAACCAATTTACGTGGGTCCGGGCATCTTAATGCTACCTAGCTGTTTATCGTGAGGTTTGAAATTACCCAATTAGTTCTTAATTGCCAAAGCTTCCGCTTGGAATACGGTTGAGCAAATGTCCACTAGTACAGTTTTCTGAAATATAGCTTGTGGGGATTACTTCGGTAGGCTTGAATTTCAAATAAGGTCATTTATGAATGATTTTTAGACATTCAATTGGCCCCTGAATTCCCCACTTTTCGCGCTTACATAGACCACGCAGTCTCGGGGTACTCCAACCAGCCTCTTTCTTTATGAGTATGGCTAAAGGCGGTATACCTGTATTAATCAGTGCGTCAAAGCATAAATTACATTTGTTGTTTTCTTGGACACCGTTGTGAAATGTTAGTTCGAGTTGAGTCTTTTTTATAGTATTATCCCTAGATATTTCGCCTCTTCTTCTTCCACAAGCCTGGTCAGGATAGACTATTTATTTTTTGCATTTATGGTCGATTTTTTTTCTCGAAATGCATTTTGACTCTCTCTAGTAGCTAGATACATCTCAAACACTTTTACTAATAAATAAACGGTTTCAAAGCACAATTTTTGCCTGCGTTCCTAAAGCATAACGTTTCCATAGTTGGCCTTTCTACCCAACGTTCTCTTGCAAAACCATATTGACTTTTAATTAAATTTTCCTTTCAAAAAACCAAACCAAATCTATTTCAGCCAGCCGGAGGAGCAAAACTAAACTACAAGTTTCATTAAAGTAGTACAAACTATCATTATTGCTACCGGTCGATAGTTTACTGGTCAGGTGGCAACAATATGGCCAATGGCCGTTACAACAAAATGACAAAGTAAACATAAGCCTTTCTATATTTACATTTACTCAGGCACACTTTACAATTACCACTGCCTGCACCAAAATGGTAGCCTTGTTGCTTTTGTCGTAAATGGAAAATAACTTCTTCTGTTAATAAATAATTTTTAAAATTGAAGAAAAATATTTTTAAAATCCAATTTGCGGTAAAACGCATGAAAATGCTCTGGCTCAAGGAAGCAATGATACTAAGTTATGGCAGAAAATGCCGGNGGAATACGGTTGAGCAAATGTCCACTAGTACAGTTTTCTGAAATATAGCTCGTGGGGCTTAACAGGGGATTACTTTGGTAGCCTTGAATTTAAAATAAGGTCATTTATGAATGATTTTTAGACATTCAATTGGCCCCTGAATTCCCCACTTTTCACGCTTACATAGACCACGTAGTCTCAGGGTACTCCAACCAGCCTCTTTCTTTATGAGTTTGGCTAAAGGCGGTACAGTGCGTCAAAGCATAAATTACATTTGTTGTTTTCTTAGGAACCGTTGTGAAATGTTAGTTCCAGTTGAGTCTTTTTTGATAAGCATTTTGACTCTCTCTAGTAGCTAGATACATCTCAAAACACTTTTACTAATAAATCAACGGTTGTCAAGCACAATTTTTGCCTGCGTTCCAAAAGCATAACGTTTCCATAGTTGGCCTTTCTACTCAACGTTCTCTTGCAAAACCATATTGACTTTTAATTAAATTTTCCTTTCAAAAAACCAAACCAAATCTAATTCAGCCAGCCGGAGGAGCAAAACTAAACAACAAGTTTCATTAAAGTACAAATTATAAATATTGCTAACTGTCGATAGTTCACTGGTCAATACGGTAGCAACAATATGACCAATGGCCATTACAACAAAATGACAAAGTAGAAATAAGCCTATCTATATTTACATTTACTTAGGCACACTTTACAATTACCACTGTGTGCCCCGAAATGGTAGCTTTGTTTCATTTGTCGTAAATGGAAAATAACTTCTTCTGTTAATATATAATTTTTAAAATTGAACAAAAATATTTTTAAAATCCAATTTGTGGTAAAACGCATGAAAATGCACTGGCTCAAGGAAGCAATGATACCAAGTTATGGCAGAAAATGCCGACATAAAAATAAACATTCACGAGTTAGCTATAAAAATAGAAAACCAACAAGGAAAACAAGCGCATAAATCTACTACAAAGATGTAGTGTCATCAAATTCTTGCTTCCACAAAATACCAAGTTGAAAATGCCAGTTTGTTTTCTTGTGTACTCCCTAAGTAGTCATAAAGGCTTACATACTAAACGACTCTCGTTCATATTGGTATCTTATGACGGCATGGTGCCAATTGGAAAATAGGCAATAAACGAAATTACTTTTAGTTGAATTGTTTTGGTTGTGGTTAATAAAATTTGTTTTGTAAAGAAAATATGGTAAGCTATAAAAGAACTATGCTGGAAGGACAAATAAACTAAAAGATACGATTCGTATTGGTTCATAAAGGAAGGCATTAATTAAACAGACGATTGGAAAATAGTAATGAAATGAAATAGGGCGGTATAAGATAGAAAAACACAAGTAATTAGTTATATTTACTAGATAACATTTCAAAGGCGCCTTTCCTTGCCAAGGCACCCAAATAACTCTGATTATGCTTTAGTTAGCCATATATGCTTATATAATTATTTTTATTTTAATAAAATCCTGTTTTTTATAATTCGATTTTTTTCTGTCAATCATCATTTTAATCATAGATGTTTAGAGAATATATACTTATGTATGGGTAAGAATCTTAATATAAATATTTTACATCACTATGCCCTGACTTTTAAATAACTCGTTAATGTCCTTGAGAGCACTGTTGGCTGCCGGGTCAAAAACTGCAGTCTGTTAATCTGTGCGGAGCGGTATTTGAATATGTCTTATTCCACGTACCTAAGACAATCATGCAGCACGAATCGTATTATATTATTAAGAAGTGCTTTAAATAATGTCTGTTGTAGCCATGCCCCGTGAGTGATAGGTTAAGCCGAATTAAAACGGCGGTGACATCGGGATATATTTTGGCTTGAGTCCTTCGGCCGAAATGATGCCTGTTTGGAGAAATTATCAGAAAATTAAAACTAAGCAACACTTTCGGAGATGTCCCTATCATGGGTGAGTCGATATTATTAGTATACACGACTTATATTTGGTTCATTGTGGGTAACGCCTCCAAAGTTTTGCCTCCAGATAACTATTTATCCTCCAGAGAATTATTCAAGTCCGGTGTATTGGTATTATTCGTAAGCGGATTCGATGCCGTACAGTCACGATGAACCACAGCTTGACTGTCTCGAGATTTGATCCGGTGATCTCACTATCAGATGTGATAGGATAGGATTAGATAGAATAGTTTTGGAGAGAATAAAATATTTAATGTTACTATATGGAGCTAACATAATAAGTTAATGTTTGGCCGAGCTTCAACTTGTCACACATAAGAGAGACTACAGTTTTACGCCAATCCCGCACGGCGATTATATTTTTATGAGAACCTGTTTTTCATGGTAGAAATACACTCGAAGGTTTGCGATTGCTTGCCAAGAGGCCACCGATATTAAATAAACACTTTTTTTACTGGGTTCGAATCCAGGCCTTGCGGAATGGTGGTACTTCTAACCACTGCACCACAGCGGCCGAGACCATAGGATAGGATAACATGAAACAGGCTTGGTGTTAGCAAGGAAAGCAAAGAAAAATAAGGAACAAAAAGAAAAGAAAACAAAAATAAACTAAAGGAAAGAATATAAATTCGCAGTATCTTCAAAAAAAAATTTAATGCAAATACAAAACAAATTTCGTAAACTTGCTGAGAAGTACAGATGTATGCACCGAATTCTCATAGCATTTTGGCTTGTGTTATTTGTTGAATGATGCATATCATTTAGGGCAGGACGTAAGTCGACTTTTTCCTCTCCCTTTATGATAACACATATGTATGCAAAATACCTTCGCATGTGAATAATCGGAAATCTATCCTTCATCCACACCTTCACCAATCAATTTTGAAATTCCTCAGACCGTTAAAATTTAAAATGACAAATTTTCCGAACAAAACTTTGTTAGGCTGATAATCATCAGTCAGGGGTAGAAAACAAGAAAACAAGCCGGTGTAACTAAACCTGCAAGAGGTGTGAAGGAATATTACGTCCTTTCTTTGTTTAACCCGACATCAACATAGCTTATGGAACCAACACCGAGGAATGTAACAATAAGGATAGGTAATGTAGTTTTGATTTTCGATGGGGTTTAAGGTGTCTGAAGAATAGGAAGCAGGAAAAAGAATAAAGTAAATAT
>NW_016166979.1:18404-22628 GCF_001687245.7 Rhagoletis zephyria | reverse complement strand
GTAAATACTGTATGGAATGACCCATATGTATGTATGTATGGTATACTCTAGACAAAAATTAAATTTTTAACATAAAAAGAGATTTAATTTTCCCACTTTTCTTTGATTTGAATCAGTTCAAAATAATTTTGTTAAATATCTTTTGTGAAATTCTTTTTCAGATATGCACACATACTTAAACTCACTACTAAGCTGAGTAGCTAAGCGGAGTTGAACAACCGTAAAAAATACGACAGCATTGCTGCTCAAATTTGTCAACGAAGTGACAGCCGCGACGATGGCAAATGTGATAAAGGCCACAGCAACAAAACAAAAATAAAATAAGAGAAAAATACGGCACTAAAATGGCAACTGTAACCGCAGCGACATCCCGAACGTTGACAACGGTTGGCTATAGCGCAGCACGAATAAAATAACGAAAAACCCAATTTTTGCAACACCACAAAAGCAATTGTGAAAAGAAAAAGAGCGAAAGAGTGTTCACCAAACAAACGAATTGCATTTTATGGTTAGACCAGCCACATCTCCACCACGCCACCGACAACAAACCATGGTCAACAAGCCAGGCAGCAACGCAATCAAGTGTTTAGTCAGCCACCAGTTACGAGAAACGTTCCGCCACAAATAAAAAAAAAAAAACATAAATGACGTACGATGGCCACACTAGCACACAACAAAAGCAAACATAACATATAAATAATAAGAAAACAAAAAACTAACCAATTTTAAATTTTTTACACCACTGCAGCAGCACTTGGCGAGTTCTTTAGATAAAAAAGACAAGCTAAAATAAAAAATAAAAAAATAATTAAAAGAATGAACAAAACGCAGCGGTTGGCCGCATCCATTCCCGTTACATTGCCAGAGAGTATCGTTCCGTCTGCTTCCTCTTAAAGGATCTGCGATATAATTCCAGCGATGAGTATGGGAATGCTAATGATGGTCAGTAAAAGATGATATATGGAAAAATATTAAAAAAGAAATAGCCTTAAACTCCACATTGATCCAAAAGTTGGCACACTTATCTTACACCATGCATTATTTTTAGCTTTGCCAAACATAGAAAGATTCCACTCCGAAATTGTATTTAAATAAACTCTTAAGTAAGATATGCCAAAAAAAGTAAAAATAACAACTCATATACCTATGAAATTTTGTTTCATTTGGTGACACACTAGTTTTACTACACTAGCTTCGTTCGTTTTGTCTAGAAGAACATTACGAAGTAATTAAAATTGTTACAATTAAAAAAGAAATTGTTAAATTGGAAAAATTAAAAAATAGTTGCGACAGATATTCTGCATGTTACCATTTTTTTAATTTGGTGGTACACTCTTGAAATTTGACGAATATGTTGTATTTCGGCTTCTATTTTCCCTATTTCGCTATTTGAAAACTTCCCAAAGTTATTAAACAAGAATGATTTTTTCGAGTGACAACGAAAAAATTAGTAATAGCGGTACTTTTTCGTCTCAATAAAGGTTTTGGGGCTAAAATGTTTAAAAAAAATGCAAGTAGAATGCTATAGCGTTTTTTTTTTACTAGCGAGAGAAGGTATTGACACTAAAACATGAGATTTGCTTATACGTATACGCCCATAGCCTGTATGTACATATGCATGTTATTTAAAAGAAATTTTTGCTGAATTCCTTTGCAAATATGACTTTAAAGTGAGTTCAGTAAGAGTGGGAGAATAAGCCAATACAACTCAAGAACGACTTGGTTTTGGTTGTTTCGAACCACCTCAAGAACAACCTTAAATAAAAATCCTCAAAAAGAGTCTGAAGTTATTCAGACATAAGGCCAAAAATTGTCTTAAAAGAGTTCAAAATGAGCTATTTATGAGGCCAATAAAAGTCCAATATGACTCATACTGAGGTTCGTTTGATGTACGAATTTAAGCTCATATGAGTAGTCCACCTGCAAAGTGTGCTATGTAAAATTTTATCGATTTTTAGTTTTTGGTGAGTAACGTACCAGTATTTAAAGTAGTTTCATATCCACTAACAAGCCAGAACAAAATCTTTCTATATTCTGAAAAATAGCATTAAATATTATGTTATGTTAAATTAAGCTCTTATTTATCCAAATTTTCAGGTAAAAAAAAGCAGGATTCAATTTAGATGATACTTGTTGTTGTAGCCGTTTTTTTAATTTATTGCTTACTATTATAAAATCATATAACGCTGTTTACAAGAGAACTACTCATATATTTAAGTAAATATAAGGGAAACACCCTCATTGCGGACTCTTAAATAATCTCATTAAGAGCGTAGAGGCTCTGAAATAGGACTCCTTAAAGACTTATTTTTGGCTCCGTATATTTTCTGGGTATATGTATATCACTCTATTGTAAATATATTTTCAAAGAAATAATTTTTGTGCAAAAGAACAACCGATTTCTTTGTGCATATCGCTAGCTTAGAGTGATAAGATGCNATCCGATAAGGCCAAAATAATATGAAATCGTGTATTAGTCCTTCTGTTTTTTCCTCGTCAGTAAAGTTTCTAAAAAATGGACTTAGCAACTTTTCACTCCGAGCTAGCGATATACAAATTTGGGAGTACCATTAATTTCTAATCTAATCTAATGATGGAAACTGAACCAAACTAGTTTCACTGCCATGAAAGATTTGAAGTATTTGGCATTACGGTGCCCCGTCATTCCTGTTCCTTCTGCTTTCAGATTATTTCTGCGTTTGCCGAAACTTTGACTTTTCCTGGCCAAGTGTGAAGCAACGACCTGCTGAGGTTGCTACAATAATGTTATGCGGCAGCACAAATATCAGGAGCACAAAAAGTCGGTTTTATGTATTTCGAAAATCCTTATTCCTTTCCAATTTCAAAGGAAGATTTGTTTTACTTATTCATCGGTTGTCTTTGTTTCTTCTATGTACCTATCGCCGTAATTTACGTTGGTTTTTTCGAAATTCAGCTGATTGAAACGAAAGTAAGCTACTTATCCCTTTCACTCTTTATTTATTTAGACTTTTATTTTTATATATACATATATATTTACATATATATTTTTAAACCAGATAATTCAGCGTTCATAGCTACCCTGAGAACTCGCTGTAGCTAGTGAAGAATGCAATAAATATGTAAGCTGATGTGTGATGAAATATTGTATACTGCTTTCATCTCATTTTTGTACTCTTTAGTTTATTGTTTTGTTTTTGTCTGGGTTTCTTATGCACTTTTTGTACATATACAATGTACATATGTATGTTGGTTTTGGTTCGTACTATATGTACATGTACGTATATATGTTTTTATTTATGCGCACGCTGGTGTATATGTATATATATAAAATTAACAGCGCGCAAGGACATCTTTGTCGCCAGCAGCTTNGTACTCTTTAGTTTATTGTTTTGTTTTTGTCTGGGTTTCTTATGCACTTTTTGTACATATACAATGTACATATGTATGTTGGTTTTGGTTCGTACTATATGTACATGTACGTATATATGTTTTTATTTATGCGCACACTGGTGTATATGTATACATATATATAAAATTAACAGCGCGCAAGGACATCTTTGTCGCCAGCAGCTTTAGTCGCTTACAACTACAAAATATATTAGCAATAACAGTCGCCTGGAATATGGTAAGCAAATGCTTAAACATCTCCCTCCGTCATTCATATTTCTCTGCCACTACCTCTCACAAGCCCGGCTGTAATAACATTGCTGTTTTTGTTGCATTTTTGTATCATCAACACTGTCATGATTACTCAAGCTCCGTAGCAGTACGGAACGCAGATGGGGTCAGTCAGTGAATTTGGCTATTTCTCTACTGCTGTCAGACAAAGTTTTTACATACGTACATATATACAGGGTGTCCCAGAAGTAACGTGCCAAACTTGAGGGGAAGGTAGGTGGGGGGGTGAGCTCCCTGATAAACAAAAAATTTTCAGGTAAAAGTGTCACCGTTTTTGAAATATTTACATTTTTTCGAATTTAAAAAAAATCGTGCCTTTTCATGTGTTTTCTTTAACTGCAACTACAAACCGGGCAATACTTAGTAAATTTTTTATGTAAAATACTTCCAGATAGTTGCCTCTCCATACTCAAATGCAATGTAGTTAAAATATATTAAGGAACCATCATAAAATTAGGACTATTTCTGGATTTTTAACTTTTGATATTCTCTTCCCCAACTTTGACTATGTCGGGTGAAAAAAAAAATGTACTGAGCTATAACTTTACATTACATAAAAAAATT
>NW_016166979.1:0-17604 GCF_001687245.7 Rhagoletis zephyria | reverse complement strand
AAAAAATGTAAATATTTCAAAAACGGTGACACTTTTACCTGAAAATTTTTTGTTTATCAGGGAGCTCACCCCCCCACCTACCTTCCCCTCAAGTTTGGCACGTTACTTCTGGGACACCCTGTATATGTATGTACATATATTTATGCATATGCACGTACATATATAAGGGGTATTCACGATCCGGTGCATACTGTCTAGCATGATGCACTGATATCATGATTGGCTAATTTTGTTGTTGTTTGAACACATGAAACAACAACAACCATGGTATCTATGCACCATGCTAGACAGTATGCACCGGATCATGAATACCTCTATTATATCCATGAGAATATATGTACATATTTATTTAGGCATATACTATATATACATACATATTTACTTATATGGGGCATATCTATGTGTATCTAGACTCAGTAGAGGTGTGTGTATGTGTATGTAAAATAATCAGCATATCTCCCAGCTTATCCACAAATGCTTTCTCCTTTCCCTTTCTCAATCATTGTTCTTGCCACATTATTTCCGTTGTCAGTTTGCTTCAAAAATGCTGCATATTTATTATTACCATATAGTACATACATATGTATGCGAATAGTTATGAGCGTGCTTGTGCATACAAACTTATTTATATACATATTCACATATAGTACATATGTATATTTATAATCTGTAATCCTGAAATTGAGGGTCATTCAGTGGCGCGGGCCATTAACCCCCACCATTCGGTCTCCCCAGTTGACTGGTCGTCTATTTGTTCTGTAGCGCAGCGCGTAGTCCGTTGTCCGTTGTCTCCCTAATGCAACGCAAGTTCTTCCCTCTTCCTCAATGCCGCCAATATATTTACTTAATATAACACCCCCCCTACCGTGTTGTCCTTATCGCTTGCGGATGTTTATGTTTTAAAATTGTATATATGTAAATACGTATCTGTTTGTACGTATTTTGTCCTCTATCTTCGAAAGATGAGCACATGCGATGCCGCCAACGTTAAGCTATTGCCACAATGACAACAACAAAAGCAAAAGTATACAAATAAAGCTTCTTTTTAACCGACTTCCAAAAAAGGAGGAGGTTATCAGTTCGTCGGAATATTTTTATTTTTTTTTTTTTTTATGTATGTTACCGCATAACTTTGGACCGCGTCAACCGATTTCGATAATTCTATGGGAGTTGAAGTCGGTTTTTTTTTTCTAAAAATTACTAGTTTGATGCCATTTTCGCTGCGTTTTTTTATTCATACGGAAATATGTATGTATGTGTTTATAAATGTTTATGTTTGTTCATGTGTGCTTATATCACTGGGGTCACACAGCGGGACCTTTGCAATCTCCGCTGCTAGCTCTACTCAGCTTGAATTTTAAAAGTTTTGCGGCGAGTTTCATAAAGTACAAAGTACTGGATTTTTTTCATGTGGTTCTTCTGGTTTAAACTTTCATTTAAAGTTGATTAAATATTATGTTCATACAAAAGAGCGTAATGATTTTTTACTCAGTATATTTAGAGTAAATCCCGGAGTGACGCTTGCCATTTTGCAAACCTCTTAATATTCTGGATACTAACATTTGCGTACAAAGTGGAGCAAATCCTTTGAAAGACTTCCCGCAAAGCGTATCTATTTTATGGTAGTTAGTCAGGTTTATGAAGCTGAGTTGGTTTTTTTCTTGCTTTTGTCGATTTATTAATTGAATTGAATTTTTAGCAGTGTGGGTTAATAACTAAAGCAGTAGTTTAGCTTTAGATATTCCTTATGTTTTTTATACTCTATCTTATATGAGTAGTTTTTTAGTAAGATCACGTACTTCTTACTTTGGAGTAATCGGACTGGACTTGGTGTGTTAAACAGCTTATTCATTTACACTTGATCGCAAAAGTATACATACGGAGAATTTCTCACAATATATGTTTTTTTTCCTTTCGCCAATTTTTTGTAAAAATATGTAAAAAGCATAAAAAATAGACATCTTAAGTTTGTGCAAAAATTAGGAAAATTCAATAAATTTGCATAAACATTTTCAAGTTTCTTATAAGAAAGACAGTAGGCGAGATAGTTTGAAAGATTTTGTTTATTCTGGCATGACACTCTTCCAGAAAAGTTCTCTTGCCAACTCTGATGGCGGAAAGCTATATATTATGCATATACAGAGTAAAGGCTCTCTCGGCCCATCATTGCTTTAAAGCAGCCATGGGCACCGCTCTTTTAAGCTTTCTAGAGGAAAAGCTCTGTGCCAACAGTAGCAATGGCCGAGTGAGCAAAACACAGGTGTGCCATTCGAGATATACTAGTTCGATTCCTTAGGCAGGGTAATTCTTTTTGTTTTTTAATTGAACCTTCATTTAATTTTGAGATTTTATTTAAAAAATAAAAATACAGATGTATATATTTTGAATTTTATTTAATTTAAAAATTCATTTTTTTTTATTTGAATTTGCTTTTTTTAGCGCAGTTTATATCAATTTTTTTTTAATAAAATACTTTTTATTTTTTCCATTTAATTTTGATTTTGGCTTAAGGTTTTATTGTTTTAAAAAAATTCTTTATTTTTTTTGTTTCACAAAATTCTTAGAAACCCATTGTATATAAAATATTTTTAATTATTTCCATTGAATTTAATTTTAAGAGAAAAGTTTATATTTTTTGGTTTCTAAAATTTTTAGAAACTTATTTTTTAGTTTTTAATGAACTATTTTTATTCATTTAATTTAAGTTTTTTTTGGTTAAGATTTTTTTAAGAAAAATATATATTTTTATTTCATCAAATAGAGGGTCTTATACGTTTTTGTTTTCTTTTTTAATACATTTTCTCTTAATTTATAGATTTTCAAAATTAAAGAAAAATTTTTTTCTCTATTTTATTTAAAAGTTTAAAAATATTTTTTATTCATTTTAACTTTCTATACATATTTTCATTTTATTAATTTTTTATTTTAATTTTCTCTTAATTATTGTTTTTTATTGGTTTAAAAAAAACTATTTTTTTATATTTTTATTGAACTTTTGTACCACGATTGTTTCTTAGCAAGAATAGAAAAAGCAACAAAGTCTAAGCGGTAGAAGTTATAGCAGCTATTTCGGAGATCACCGCATCTCCTCATCAGACTTGTTTTTTCTAGACTTCGTCGTACAAAGCTCAATAAAAATAAAAAAAATAAAATTGATAAGCCACAATAACATTGGCAAAAACAAATTTTTTTGTTTAACTTAATTTTCTAAAAAACTTACTGCTAAAAGGAGAAAAGCATTTCGCTAAAACCTCCACGTTAGCAGATCTTTCAATTAGTCTTTCGAAAGACAGAAGAGAGCTTCCAAGATAGTTTCCAGAATTGACAATTATCTTATTAAAGAGGTTTGTATTTCGGAAGAATGTGGTGAGTTGAAAGACAGTTGCCAGCATTGCCCTGTAAATTTTAATGTTGATAGATAACTGATACGCCATGGTAAGCGAGTAATTAAAGCTGGCAGGTGATAAGTAATCACGCATAATTGTGATCGTTGTGGACTGTTTCTATTTTATTTGAGTGCATATTATAATAGATACTCATACATATCCACAAGTTGTGCGCTTAAATTACTGTCTGCCTATGTTACACCCATGCTGTGGCGTATGAATTATCTATCAATATCAACATTTGGTCCGGCTTTTGTGTTTATAAACTTTTTGTTATGCAAGCATCCAAAAAGGTTTTTTAGATTTTCCGTTACAAGTCACTATCAAAATAGATCATATTTTTACGCTGTATATATGTATATATGTTTATTACTTATGTAGATTACTTACGTGAATATAAAAACAAAGTCCGTATTTAGGGCCTATAGACTGTGGGCATTGGTTAGTCAAATACAACCCTGACCAAACCACCCAAAATGCTAACACTACGCTTTTTCCTTCCAAATACATGCGTGCACATACCTACTTAATTGAAAACATGCTTTTTTAGTTTTATAATTCAAAAGTAATTATACCTATCTGTACGATAAATAACTGTAACATTATTCTTCCACATATTTCCTCGTAGACAATTTAGTCTCTGCAGATAGATACGAATGTATGTATGTATAAACGTAAGTATGTATGTGCTAATTATAAGCCCAAGCCAACTAATATCTACGGTAGTAATGCAATATTGCACTTGTCTTATAAGTATTTGTTTGTGAACATGTGTATGTCATATACTTGTATAACAAAAAGTTTACACACACAGTTTATGTCCCAGCAAAGCTCTGATTATCGCTATTTTTACCACCACAGCATGTCATTTTACCACATTTATATATACTACATGGACCCGTATGTGCTTACACTGTATATATATATATATATGTATGCATGTATGTTATACGAGGCTCAAAACTATCGCCTTCTGGCTGCTGTTCTGCCACTTCGTTGCACATGCAATGTTGCAGATGCTGCTTCTTCTGCTGCTGGTTAATGAAAAAATTGCCTCTGTTGTCATTGTGCCCTTCGCTGGCTGTTAACTGCTATTTTCGACGTCATTGTCCTTGTCATTGTTCGCTTTTAAGACCATTCGAGTTGGCTGACTATGAGAATGGTAAACTGTTCAGCTGCTCAACATGACTGCTGGTAACGTCACGCCGCCGTCAATGCCTGTCACTCATACGGCCTATATATGTATTCATAGGTGCATATATGTATACATACATATGTGTACATGCAATGCCAACAATGAAAAGTAGTAGCAGCAAGGGCACATGTACGCCTAAATGACTTTACTTGCACACATGCCACCATGCATGCATACATATGAGTAAATTTTTTTACAAATGAACATAACGATAAGTAGGTGCAAGGTGCTATTTTTTTCTCTTTTTTGATTTCACCAACATTTTCTTTCGCTCTTGTAACCTTCGTGCTTCGATTTTTCCTTCATTACTTTTTTTGTGTAGAAGTTAACTAAATGAAAATAGTGACGCAACGATCGACATATTTGGCCTGCTGCCTGTGAATGAACGACATTGCTGGCTGATGGTGAGCAACATCAACAACCAGCTGACTTCAGTTGCAGATTATGTGCGCTGGGCGAATCATGTTCATATGTACATAGATAGATACGTGTATTTCTTCATTCTACTCGTACAAGCATTCTGCTAGGCAGACATTGGCTGGTAAATATGACAGTGAAAATGAATGTGGACAGTGCCTTTGGCCAGAGTTTTAAGCCAGGTTAAGCTACGAGCAAATATGATGGCTGTGTGGAAAACGGAATTAAAGTGTGAGTGACTCCGGCATAGCTTTTTTTAGATACACCCAATGCGTGTATATAACAAACAAAAAAAAAATGCGTCCACTAGATGTAATTGGAATTTTGAGCCTCGGAAATTGAAGAGCTTGAGATGCCAGCCAATATGAAAACTTCTAAAATGTCTATTAGAAATTTAGGCAACTTACAGAAGGTTTCGAGACTAAGCCAAATTCCTTTGGGAAGAAACAGTGTAACCTATAGAACAGATCATGCTAAAATTATCGACACACAAGATATATTTGTCAATTTCTAAGCCGCCTTTGAAAGCATTAAAAGTAGGTTCGTTTAAGCCGCAATGTCTGAATTTGGTATAATTTTCAAGCTAAAAAGGCTGTGTAAACTCAGGTTGAGCAACACCATCAGCTCCGTTGGACTTGCGAGACACTTCTGGAGCCGCCCTTTCGTTAAGGACCGTCAGCAGCAGTTTCTTTAAGAAATAGATAAATGAGTATTTTTTCTCGAGAACTGTATACTGATTTAAGCAATTTTTATATTTACATATGTAGAATAAAAATTTATCTTTCATTTCTTTTGTGTCATTTTATATGAATTTTTGGTTTTCCTTGAGAGCTGAAAACACGCCTTCATATTCAATAAGGCAGTCATCATGGCCATGCAGGTATATGCCGCAGAAGCATGAATAATAATAGGAGAAAGGCAACTCTTATAGACCGGTTTTCTTGAAGAAATAAATATAACTACGAGCATTTTTCCGTCAGAGCTGCACACAGCCTTTATATGGCTCGTAATTTGGTGAAGGTTGATACAAAATCCGAAATGTAGAAAATAATGTATTATGTATGTATGTGTCCATGTGTCTATGTACATAAGTAAAAATTATTTGCTATTTATTGTCCTAAAATACCTTAATAGATTTTAATACTTTTGTACCCCTTAAAGAAACGACTTCAAATGAACAACCCAGACCAAAAATTAAGTTTAAATTATTTTTTAACTCCTTAAACAACTGAAAGCAGTCAGACTCATAAATTAGCTGGAAAAAAAAAGAAAGGACACCAACTAACCGCGCAATAAAAATTGAACAATGACAGGTTAATAGCAAATAAATGAAATCCCATAAGCAAAAGTACACACAAACAAATGTCAATGAAAAGAAAAAGCCAAGACCCACAATACCCTTGCGTGCAAGGACCGATGGCTAAAAGGGAGCAAACGCCATTGACATCGATGGCCAACAGGATACAACGATAAGGAATACAAGGCAGCAGGCGACAGTGGCGGCAATAATGACAGAGCGTGAGAATGCGCGCAAAAAAAAACATAAATAAATTATATAGCGAAGATGCGATGGCACAACACGATGAACAACAATAACAACAAACCAAAACTCACAAACTTACAAGCATAAAGCATATACAACATAAAACAACGACATGAAAATGGGGTAAGAAAAAATAATCGGCTGCTTTTAGTCGCACCAATTGATATATGGCTTTCAATTTGAGAAAAAAATTCACGAGCAAAAGAAGAAAGTGAGCAACAGTAGCATTTTCACACTGCAAGTTGCAAGTAAATATAGCCGTAGAAATTGCAGCTGCGCACATTTCAAGATAGCGAAATTGCCGCTGAAATATGGAAGAGTGGCAGTGGTGCGGAAAAAATGCAACCAACCGAAGCTGCAAAGAGGCGAGCAAATGTGGCCAGCAACAGAAAGCGACGTGGGTGTTACAACGACATATTGGCAGAAAAAGGACACGTTGGCGTGGAAAAAGAACACGCTGTTACAGATAAGCACGCACATAAACGCCTCTAGCCACACATGCACACCTACATACACGCACACACTACTACTACGTATAGAAAATTAATTGAAAGTGGGCGCATTGAGTGAGGCATCGCTGATATGGTAGCAAAGCAACTGAAACAGCGTATAGGGACAGCACTAAGGCAAACATATATACATACATACATGTAAATACAAAAGTGTGTGCTCTTAGGGCCGTTTTCTAATGTAAGCAGTAAAGTTGCCTTTACTAACAGGGCAGATAAATTGTTCCTCACTTTAAAGTGTTTTCGTTGTCTTATCTTACCTGTAAAAATAAATTTGTTATTCCGTAGAGTGAAACTTCACTACATTTCCGAGAGTGAAACTTCACTACATTCGTCATATAATTTCAAAGGTTGGCAATGCAACATAAGCAAATATAGAGCAAGAGCAACTGTTAGCAAAAACCAAAACCTTGGTTGAAATATCTAATATATCTGACTCATGAACCAAAACCAAACCAAAATTTAAAGTTGGGTACAAATTTTAAAGGTTGCATCGGGTGAGCAACAGTTTATCGATTCGAGAAATTAATGCGCTGATGAGAAAACGAAAACTCGTATATCGAGACGATAAAGTGGCCGGTAAACTAAAGGTTGGATGAGAAAACGGCCCTTAGTGTATTCGCTTTTCATGGCATGCGGCTGTGGCTGGTGCGCGCAATGTTATGGGTAGATAATAGAAGTGTATGCTCAGTGAAATGAGTCAGCGCTAAAAGGCGACTACCCACCCGGCAGATAGAGAGGTTAGGGGCAAGCGAGCTCTTCCGCGATGTTGTATAGGAGACAAACTTAATGGTGACAATAATGATAATGACATGGCGCACGACAGGCATTCCAACAAGAACTAAAACAACAGCGAGTAAAAGCCTGTGGGAACACAGTTGATCAAACGATTGAATGAGGCAAACAAGTGAGGTACCCGACAAACGATGAAGAAAAAAAAATTGAACAGTGTAGCGTTGCACTCAGAAGGCTACAAAGCATAGGAGTAGTATTATGTACTTAAAACGTGTGAGAGGAAGAGTGACAAAATGAGCTAGAAAGTGCAGCAAGTGCAGTAAAAGGTCGTGTAGTGTATACTGGGAATAGAAGCAAAAGAACAAATAAATGCGGCAAGGAAGAAAAAACATAAGAAGGACAAGTGATTAAATGCACAGTCAGTGTAATAATTTAAAAAAACTGGAAAATATTTCACTAATGCCTTTGTGCTTTAAGCGATAGATCTTTTGCACATTTTGAGAGTATAAAATTTCGCACAGAGTAGCTCTTTCATGGCAAAAATACACCACACATTTCCAGCCGAGGCGACAGTGGCGGCTTTTAGAAAAAAACTAATTTCTAATTTTGTTGTTGCTCTGGCCAAGCCCTACTGAATGCTAGTAGATATGCGCCTGTAATCACTCAGTCAAAGCGGCCGTTGATCTATAAAAAGTTTAAGCAATTTAGGAGACGATAACCAACGATATTTGTAACACTTGTTAGGTCAAATCTAGAAAGTTCATTGTAGCTATCTGCTGTAGTATTTAAGTAACAAATGGTTACCCTGATGTATCTCTAGCTATGCATTTAAGGCAATATAACAGTTTTTTTTTTTCATAAATTCAGATGGGCTACTTTGGTGCATATTTTTGTAAAAAAAAAAAACTATTTTTGTTGACATAAGTACTTCTGTCAAAAGTCAAGCTTTCGCTGAATAAGTAAAAAAAACATGTGTGCGCTTGAAAGTTCCTGGGCTCATATCCATAAACTATTTTAAATATGCTTGTTAAAAATTAAAGTCGGAATTTTAATGCTCTCACCCACTAGGATTATTTTACACCAAAAAAATTATACCCTTATTTTTGAAATCAAAAAATATTTAGAATTCGCTCAAAGTGTTCGATGTATTTTATAAGGGAAAAAGCAAGTTTTCGTAGAAATCATATAGAATATATAATTCTTAAAAATCAATATTTTTCGTTTGAAAGACTTTGTTTTTCTTCGGGAGACTACCAATAACTATACCCTACAGTCTCTTATACCACTTTTTTATACCAGCAATTTTTTATGGGTCCCCCATTGCCTTTTTGAGGTTTTTAGGGGTCCTAATAGTTTGTAATAGAAAATGGATAAATAAACTAGCGAGTTTTATTTTTAGAAGTCACTTGAAGAGAAGGAAAATTTTTCGATCAAAAAAATATTGATTTCAAGAATTCTATACCACTTCTACAAAAACTTGTTATTCCCCATATAAAAAATGCTTGAAAAAACTAAGCGATTTAAGCGAACTCTAAATATCTCTTGATTACAAAATAAAAAAAACAGGGGTACAAGTTTTTTGGTTCTGAACTCTCCTAGGGGATGAGAGCACTAAAATTTCGACTTTATAGTTTTTAACTACCCTTATTTTCATACATATATATATACATAAGTCGCTAACTTAGTAATACATTTTTAATAACAGAGAAAGATAAAATTATCGGAAGCTTTATAAAAGTACATACTTTTCTTGCATACATACACATTAAATTTGTCCATAAAATATCAACATTAAAGCTTTTTTACGCATGCCTTTTTCTACACACAAAATAAAGACATTCACGAAAATTTCAAAATTTTAAACCACTTTTCAGGGGTCTGCCCAGGGTTCGAGAAAATCAGAATTTTTTTAACGTGAAAATTCGCCTTAACTCCGACCAAAAATCTGATAAATTTCGCTTACTTTTGATACTGTTTATTTATTATAAATTCTCTGAGTTGTAGCTAGTCACAGTCAAAATTTTGTCCAATATTTGCGATTTAACAAAAACAAAATGCATTTTCTCAAACCCTGGTATCGATCCCTTAAAATTTGTTTACAACTTTTAATTGTCGCGGATGTGTTTATTTTGTACGTAGAACAAAATAAAAGTGCCCTGTGTTGTAAATACTTTAAGGACCTACCTAATACACATGAATGTAGATTTGCAACTGGATTTTTTTTCTATACAAGAACAAGGGAACGACCTTTGTCTGCTATACATGCATACATATGTATATAAACACGTACCTAGGTACATACATATAAGGAAAATCATGACTCAGAAAGAAAAAGAAGTAACAGTTTTGTGCCATATTGTAAGCAGCGAAAAATTTAATGGCGAGGAAAATTACATACTTTAAAAGCTATCAATGTCATTATCCTTTCCCTGGTGGCCTGCAATTTTTCTCCACCGCTTAATTCCACTTCTTTTAGATTGCAATGGGTTTAACGGTTTTGTGCCAATGGGCGTTGCTTAAACCGATTTTAATTTGACATACATACTATGTATGTGTGAGTATATGTGCTAGACATACATACATAGGTGCTTCCGACTGTTTAACCGGACAGCAGTTACATACATACTATTGAGATAATGGAAGCTAATTAATATTTCAGGATTTTTTTAATTTAATCTAACGGTTCAAAGAACGAGACTCGAAAGGAACGAGTTAAATGGCTGAAAACAATTTTTTATAGAAATTCAAATGCTGATTCGATTTAGCGTACTTACTTTTTTCAGCTTCCTGAGCAGAAATTTTATAGGGCAAACAAGTGACCAAACTCGCCTGTTTTTTAGGCCAACTACACTTGTGGTAAAGCAGCGGCTTATTCGCGGAAAACCTACTGTGTTGAATATTTGAAGCACTGCTTACAAAAGAGGTTCGCATCCAATTTTATTTTGACCTAAGCTCACTTATCGACACTATGGCAAAGAAACCTTGAAGCAGTGTGAAGAGTGATGAGGCCTGAAACCGCTCAAAATATTCTGGTTGTTCACGGCGGTTTTCCGACTTATTCTTTCTATTGTATTGTCGTATTTTGGCCGTCTCTAGAAAAGTCCAATAATATGAGCAAACTTGGTAGAGTACTGAGTGCTGCCTATATGTCAATTACAGAAGTCCTACTCTTTAGCCCCAGTAAAGCCCTAGAAACTTGCTAAATCTGCCCACTACCAACGTTTCCTATAAATATCACGCCAGCCTGCAACAAAATTAAATGCATATTTATAGAGGCCCTAGGTTCGACCAAAAGAAAATTAAGGGCGCGTCAGCAACTCCACGTAAACTGGACTATCCAGCCTAATTTTCCACTGCGATAACTGGTATTCTATAAGAATTAAAGTCAGAAACGAAAGAATTAACATAATTCCATAATGTACCTCCATTTCATCAGATGAATCGAAGCTCAACAACAAGGTTGGCAGTGGAATTTACTCTTTGAAGACTGTAACATTTTCGAAGCCAAATTAATAGATAAACAGCAGACCGTTATATTTATCAATAGTGCCTGACCTTTTATACAGTTCATTACCATTTATTCTGGCAGCGATTGGACCTGTACACTGCAGCATAACTTTTTCGAAAAGGGCAGATGAATGCCTATAGAAAGACTCTAAACCAATCATGCCCAACACTGACAGAACTCCATAAGCAATTGCCTTGCGCTGTGCAATGCGAAATGGTAGCACAACGAATGTGATTCCCTGTCTGCCTGCCCGATCTGTGCCGTGTGGCTTTGTAAAAAAAATAACATTTGGCCTTTTTTTACAGTTTAATGACAATTTTTTTGATATTAAGTGACCTAATAAATTCAGTCATACTGGATGTTCTCCCATATTGATTCCACAACTTATAATTTTGATTGTGCTGATCAAATNCGCTGTGCAATGCGAAATGGTAGCACAACGAATGTGATTCCCTGTCTGCCTGCCCGATCTGTGCCGTGTGGCTTTGTAATAAAAAATAACATTTAGCTTTTGTGTACAGTTTAATGACAATCTTTTTGATATTAATTTACCTAATAAATTCAGTCATACTGGATATTCTCCCATATTGATTCCACAACTTATAATTTTGATTGTGCTGATCAAATATCGTAATCAGCGAGCTGAAAAGCCTTGAGTTTTAGGTGGGTTTGACGGTAAGTGTCATAAGGGTGATCTTTAAAATCAATTGAAAGACTTTTTTTTCATCCTCACCTCGCCAATCGGTAATACCACGGAAAAAAAAAAATCAATACAACCATATTCGAAGATATCACATATAAATTTTAGTTCCGATTGTAGTCGGTTAAGGCATGTCGCAAGGGGGTCAAAGGTCAAATGCCTCTATGGAGACTCAAAAAATAAAAGAAAATTTTTCATTCTTTATAGGGTATTCTGAACTTTGAGCCCTATGCGGCATGCCTTAACCGACTCCAATCGGGGCCAAAATTTATATGCGATATATTCGACTATATAGTAGTCGCATAAACGTAGGGGTTAACTCTTAGGAAATCTTATGTAAAAATTTTCTTCCTACATTTAAGGGCCACCCTAATGTACATTTATGTATAAATATATAAAACTAAGGTCAACAGATTTCCAAAAGCTTNTCCGACTCCAATCGGGGCCAAAATTTATATGCGATATATTCGACTATATAGAGTCGCATAAACGTAGGGGTTAACTCTTAGGAAATCTTATGTAAAAATTTTCTTCCTACATTTAAGGGCCACCCTAATGTGCATTTATGTATAAATATATAAAACTAAGGTCAACAGATTTCCAAAAGCTTAAATTTACTTGATTTAAATTAGCACGCTTAAAATACAAAGACCAACATTTCATCTGGTGTTAAGCAAATTTACTAAATTAAACCAAATATATGTATGCCTTTATTTCTGAGTTCAGCAGCAAAAAGCGCTTAAGTCGACTTACTTCTATATGCTGTCGTACTCTGCAAGCACCATTGCATGCGTATGTCAAGCCAGCTAGCCTAAGTATTCAACAAGTTATAGACGAGCATATTTTCGTTTCTCCATAATGTTTGGAACGTTTTTACTCGAATTTAGGTTTTTCGACTTAAGCGCTTCTTGCTTTTGACCAGAGATTTATGTGTAGGTACACATACATATATATATATATTTTATTTTCATTAAATTTTTTTTCGCGAAAACCGCAAATCTTTTTGTTCATGCCGCGAGTGCGCTTGCCATTGGCTTAAAAATGCGTTAGTGCATTGTGTCACTAGCACTCGAAAAGTGAAAAAAAACATTTTTAAATAAAAAATAACCATAAACAAATCACACATTAATTAATAATAATGCCAGCCATATTCATGCGTGCCTAACCAATAACAATATTGCGTTGACATACATACATATGTAAATTTAAAAACTTTTTAAATAAGTACTTAAAAAAATAACACGAAATATGAAANATTAATAATAATGCCAGCCATATTCATGCGTGCCTAACCAATAACAATATTGCGTTGACATACATATGTAACTTTAAAAACTTTTTAAATAAGTACTTAAAAAAATAACACGAAATATGAAAGCATTAAAATGGCCTCTGCCAAACTCACGCTGTTAGTAATAATTATAAGTTTTTACTCAAATGTTAACCACTTAACCGCAACAGCAGGTATTTTGTGTGTAACACAAATTGGCAAAAAATGCTGCAAACCAAGGATAAGCTTTGCAAAGCACGCATGCTTCCAAACTAAGGCATGAGTGTGTTCTACGCAATTCAATTTTCAAAATTCGATATGTTTGAATTCTCGGCATTAAATTATTCATGCGTTCTACTAAATCCTTAAATTTATATTTTTCACTTTTTCCGCATTTTAAAGCTTAACTTTCGACACCACAATTTAGTTTGGCTGCACAAAGCATCATTTTCCATCAAGGCTTAAGTCGATTTTTTACTAAGTACCTACAACATGTTTTTAATTATTATTTGGCATTAAGCCGGCACTAGTTATTTAAAACACTCAGTGCCGTTTTTGGATTAAAAAAATATTATTAATTATTGATTTTTGTGATAGCAAAAATTATTTCCAATGACTAACAGTAACGACATTCAATATACATATGTATGTACGTATGTGTATGAGTGGATGCTGTGTGTGTAGATACATATGTACATACATATGTGTTGCTGACGCAATTAGTACTCAGTATGTGCATATTTATATGTAGTAGTGTGTAGTGCATCAAAAATTAATTTCTAAACAATAATAACGCAACGTTTGAATTTTAAATGATCCGTTTAAAATTTAATCAACCATTACAAAAACTTTTCACTTTGAATATTTAATAAGTCGGAAAAAGCGAAAGGCTTACACGCACATAGTACATATTAGGGCGGAGGTTATTCGTATATTCGGATATCCGTATATCTGTTCGGATATTCTTGAATGTGGATAAAATCCAGATATCTGATTTATATCAGTTCTATTTTGATATCCGGATATCCGAATAATATCCGTTCATTCGGTTATTGAATGGATTTATAAAATTGGTACCTAAATAACTGTATATACTGAGGTGCAAACAATTGCTGCTTTGTTTTTACTTTTAGATTCGAATATTCCAATTTTCCGGACATTTAAAAAGTCCGTATAGATCTCCCAGCACTAGCAAATATGCATACATATATCTGCATGCAAAGTTTTTCAAATACATAGTGGTAAGCCAAACCAAAAACGTTTGTTGGCTATATCAAATCGTAAAATATTTTAAAACTTAACTTTAACCTCATTTAATTCATTAAATATTATGAAAACGCAGCATAATTTTCCTTGATATTGTTCTCATAAGCCTTTTTTTAGCGCTTTGAAACCTATGTTGCTCAAAAATTTTTTGGAGTGGATTGAGATCTGTGGTTTCAGGAGGCAGTTGTTCATTTTTAGCAGACATTTTTCTCACAACAGACTGATAATCTGGTCGCCGAGCTGTGGTCGTCGAGGTGCGCACCATCACTCGGCAGGGATCTTCGATTCCTGGTCAGAACAACATAAAAAAAATGTTTTTTTCTCTAATAGCGGTCGTCCCTCGCCATTCAATGGCTTATCGCGAGTTTATTTCTGCCATGGAAAAAGCTTCTCAATTAAAATCATTTGCCGCTCGGAGGTAGCGTAAAACTGTAGATCCCTCCCATTTGTGTGAGAAAGACTACATGAATAAACGCACTGACAAAATGGAAATACCCTAGATTCGATCACACTAACTTTCAAACCAATAATCCTGATATTTTAAAGTCTCCACACTACACAAGACAGAGTCAAAATCTTGCGAATAAGCCTTCCAAACATACTCCTTTAGGAAATGATTTGGAAGTCGATTAAGTGATGGATCTACAATTTTGAAAAAAATTTCGCTTACGCTTTTTTCTCATTTAGGACTTTATATGTATAGACGAAACCAATGGATAGTGTAACCACCTAAAAAGGCAGATATCTTTAGTTGAATTTTTCTAATTTTTCGAATACAGTTTCATATTTAGAATCGTGCGGAAAAAAAATCTGGGTGCACCTATATAAGTGTATACCCACATGCATATCGATGGTCCTGTACCGGAACGACACAATTCAAAATTCGATTAATAAGAACTGTTACTACTGTTAAGTGGCTCATTTATCTAATCCTTGTCGAATCCATGTCTAATCTTTTTTACTTACTTTAGCAATCCTTACTTACTTACTTTTGTAAGGGATGGAAATGGATTAGGCACAAATTAGAGACAAGAGCCACTTAACGGTAGTAAGTTTTTATTTTTTTAATTTTGAATTGCGTCGTTATTGCATAGGACCATCGATATGTATGTATATATGTATGTATACATATTTATATGTAATACATATGTAGGTACCCAGCAATGATTAACCATATCAAGCGTAAGAATGTGCACTCTGGATGTACTTACATACATGTAAGCATATGTTTGCACGCACATTTGTATTTTTCTATAAAATAAATCAAAAATTTGTATTTCGTGAAAATAATATATAACACCATTTACATATGTCCACGATGTATATATGTATATATAAACCTTTAGTACTTGTATCTAATGCATATATGTATATCTACTAACATAAATACATAAATAATATTCACAAAATTTCCTCAGAATTTTCTCCTTCTCATTGTACCCAACTTCATCTGCGTAGTTTTGGTCTCTACACTAACCGTAAGCTTAACGTTGGCTCCCTCATGAACTAACAAAAAGTGTTGCTGCAAAAATTTGTATACATCCACACAATACAAAAATATCAGCAAACAACCAAAAGCAATTTCTAAACCTTTCTATTTAAATTCTGCTGAAAAGCTATATATATATATATATATATATATATNGAAAAGCTATATATATATATATATATATATATATATATGTGTTTCTATTTCACAGAAAATTTTTTTATGTACTCGCACGTACCTATGTATGTGCATATATGCAGATGCATTCATATTTATATACGTAGAAATATACCATAGTTATTGCTATTCACAAGAATTATTGAAGCATAAAATGTCATTGTCCTGAGCATCATAAATTTCATACTTCACTGCAAGTACACGTGGTAACAGAAATTATGCAATAAAATAGCAGCTTGCTTGTGTTTCTATAAATACATGTGTATATACATTAGGGTACCCATCGAAAATACTTTTTTTTTTGAAATTTCAAGGCCCCACCCCCCTAATTTTATTCGTTTTTATGAGAAATATTATTGCAAATTTTTATAGAATTTTTTAAATGTCATTTAGAGGTCTCGACCAGTCGATTTAGGTCAGAAAATAGGATCTTGTAGTTTTTCCAGCTTCCGAATAACTCTTGATTCCATTTCAAAGATCGAGTATGATGTGATAATATGGTCGGAATTTAAAAGATTAAGAGAAATATAGGTTTATTTTTTATTTACCTGATAAAAAATTCCAACAGGTCTAGGCCGACAATAGTTTATTATATACCGTTTTAAAGGCCTATATACCCTCTTCTCACATCATATTCGCTCTTTGAAATCGAATCAAAAATAGTCATTTAAAAACTGGAAAATATTTCTCATAAAAACGCACAAAATTAAGAGGTAGGGTCTTGAAATTTCCAAAAAAAAAGCAAATTCGATAGGCACCCTAATGAGCATGTATTTAAAATATAATCTTTGGTAAATATAGGAAAACTAACAATAAATGCCTAAACCCATAGAATATATTTTCTAGAAATATGAAATTTTTAAAGGTATTTAAATACCCGTATCATAGGATTTGCACTACCAATGCAAAAGTAGTGAAGTATGCATATTGCAATACTTATTCACGGACTCCAAAAAAGGTGCTATTAAGACTATTGATTGCAATTGGTTTTCTGGCTTATTTAGATAGCACAGTCAAACAAATTTACAAGAATTGTGCTCAATACGAACACACACGATATACATACATATATATATATATATATATACATATATAAAAGTCATGTCTCCTTGAACAAATTTGCCTTTTGGGTCAGTACCATTGTACTCATGTAAGTGGATAAAAATTTACAAATAATGTACAAATCGTATTCCTCATCTCAGAGACAAAATATAAGAATAGTGGCACATGTCTCTAATTCTTGTCTAATTCATGTCATATCCTAACTAGCTCTTTATGATTGCTGTATGGTGTTTATTTTTTTGGTTTTTGGTTTTTTGGTTTTGTGACGCTACTGCAGAGGACCATCGATATGCGCTTGGCGTGAACTTAACGCAGCATTGACATTAAGAGAAGAATATTTCAAAAAA
>NW_016166978.1:19069-22634 GCF_001687245.7 Rhagoletis zephyria | reverse complement strand
ATGGCACAACTATGTGAACATCCAAAGTAGCATAGTTATAGGCTCATTCCTTGCTGAGCTTAGCTGAGGATGAGCGCAATTTGATTAACAGGGAAATTCTGGCTAAAATAGTAAAAACTCTTTCGTAAGACAAATGAAAGACAGATGGCAAGATAAATCGAAGGCTTTTGTTATTCTAGTACAAAAGTCTATTGAAAAGCTATTTTGAAGGAAAGCACACGTACAACACTAGCTCGCGTCGCTCCAACAGTCGCAATAGCCGAGTGAGCAAAACACTAGCGGATCATTCGAGAGGTCTGAGGCTCGAGTCCTGGGGCAGCGGATTTTTTTAAATTAATTATTATTTTTTTAATTTAATTATATGGTTTCAGTTATTAGATTTCGTTGTCTTAAAAGGAAATACATATATGTATGTACATATGTATTTTTGATTTAATTAGATTTTTTCTTTATTAAAATTATTATTATTTTAAAAACAAAAAAATATTTTTTTTTTTGAATTTCATAAATTTTTTATTTACTTTTGCTATTTTTTTTATTAAATGTTTTTATTTCATTTAATTTTAAGGTTCTTACTTTATTTTATATTTTATTTATTTTTTTGTTTTAATTTAGTTTTCTTTTAATTCCTAGATTTTGTTTTAAAAATAAAAATATTTTTTTAATTTCATTTCATTTTTAGTAGCTACTTTCTTCTTTTTGATAATTTTATCTTTTTCTAATTAAATTTTCTCTTAGTTTTAAGATTTTATAGTTTGAAAAGAAAAATATATACATATATTTTTTAATTTAACTTAATTTATAAAAAAAAAATTGCTAACATGCGAACAACATAACGCTAATACCTCCTCGTTAGCTGATCTTTCAACTAGTCTTTCGAAAGACAGTAAATCGCTTTCAAGATAGTTGCCAGAATGTAAAATTTTCTTATGAAAGACCTTTGTCTTTCGAAAGACTGTGGAGAGTTCTTCTGTATGTATTCTGCTTTCAAAGCAAAAGCTTACCTTGAAATATAAAAAATAATTTGTTATGGTAATTGATTTAAAATTAAAATTTGGACATAAGGCAAGCGTTGATGTTATTTTATTTATTTTTTACTTTCCGAATTCCTGAGGTATTCATAATACATACATATCACAGTCACATATACAGTCACACGAAAAATAAATATACTTATGTATATGTAAATCAAGTTGTATCTATGTATTAATCTTAAGTACGATCTAACTAACCACCCGCTTTCCGAGTGGGTTTCCGCACAGTGGCAAGCGTATTATACACATACACAAACACACACATGGAAGCGAACACTTGCAACTTGCAACAAATAAATTAAGTTAAATTAAAAAATATATGTATATATTTTTCTTTTCAAACTATAAAATCTTAAAACTAAGAGAAAATTTAATTAGAAAAAGATAAAATTATCAAAAAGAAGAAAGTAGCACTAAAAATGAAATGAAATTAAAAAAATATTTTTATTTTTAAAACAAAATCTAGGAATTAAAAGAAAAATAAATTAAAACAAAAAAATAAATAAAATATAAAATAAAGTAAGATACCTTAAAATTAAATGAAATAAAAACTATTTAATAAAAAAAATAGCAAAAGTAAATAAAAAATTTATGAAATTCAAAAAAAAAAATATTTTTTTGTTTTTAAAATAATAATAATCTTTAATAAAGAAAAAATCTTAATTAAATAAAAATACATATATGTACATACATATATGTATTTCCTTTTAAGACAAACGAAATCTAATAACTGAAACCTTATAATTAAATTAAAAAAATAATAATTAATTTAAAAAAATCCGCTGCCCCAGGACTCGAGCCTCAGACCTCTCGAATGATCCGCTAGTGTTTTGCTCACTCGGCTATTGCGACTGTTGGAGCGACGCGAGCTAGTGTTGTACGTGTGCTTTCCTTCAAAATAGCTTTTCAATAGACTTTTGTACTAGAATAACAAAAGCCTTCGATTATCTTGCCATCTGCTTCATTGTCTTAGGAGTTCTATTTTGCAGAATTTCCCTGTTAATCAAATTGCGCTCATCCTCTAGCTAAGCTCAGCAAGAAGAGATCGTTGCCGTGTTCGGATGTTCACATAGTTGTGCCATTCGCATATTATTTCACTTGCTTGCCTTGCGCATTCGTGCAATTCTCATGCGACCGTGCCAACATTTTATTATGGTCACCGCAAGTAGACTCTGCAGACTATCTTCTATTCGCCTGATCAATGAAGTGTTGTTTTTTCAGCCCGACTACCCTAACTAGCTTTCTGTGCCGAATAATGCCCAAACATCTGACTTCTTCCGAGAAAATTTTCTTTTCGATTGTTTAACAACGCAAAATGGAATCAGAAAATTTTCGTTGTCTTGGAAAAGAGAACCATGGCAGTTTTTTGCCATGAATGAATTTTAGGCAAGTTTTTCGAGCCCAGCAGTGGGATTCTGACAAAAGGTACGCTAAACTTTCTTCGCCAAAATTCTCTAAATGAAAAACAAACAGATAGCATAAATTGAACTTTCGCAGCATCGGACCTCAGCTGCTTATCAGTAAAGAAGCTGTACTCTCATGTCCTGCATTCGCAATCGCTAATTTTAGCAATCGCGCCTGCAGCACATCAAGATAATGCCCCTCATATGCCAACTTTGGCGACTACACATTGCATCTTTTTTAGGCCCGACTGCTTTTCGTTTAGAGATACATTGCTGACTAATTGAATCTGAGACTCTTTTACACGAAACGACTCGAAGTTTTCTTCCCAAGAAGAGAACAGATGATACGAGTAAATACTTATTCCAAGTAATCGAATGTAATAACTTTGGAAATTATCGCATTTCTTGCCTAAAACCAGCCATCCATGACATTAATTTCCTACCGGTCATACACTTTAGCAACCGTCCAACATGTGCGCCGCATCCACCGCCTATAAACCGGCGCATGATTACGTTGCGGCTGTTGTCGACAACGCCACCACCACCAAACCGACAGCAACACTAGCGCCACTCTTACCACCACTCATGAAAGCGCCCCTGCCGTAGGTTAAATAAATTTTAAATGTCAACAAATTTTGACAAAATACGAGTTTAGGTACAGCAACCCGCCGAAACAACGCTGCGTTGGGTAGGGTGGCTGAATTTTCTAATTAAAAATTTTTCAGTGCCACTGGAAGACAAACAAACAGTGGACTGCAGGCGGTGCGTGGAGGGTAAGTAAGCGCTCGACGACTACATCTAAGTAAGCGCCTTAGAAGTTATTTCATTTGAATTTCTAAAAAGGCAATTTGTAGTGTTGGACTTAGGAGCGAGGCACGTGCAGAAAGAAACCTTTAAAAACTCAATGGTAAAACTTTAAAGGAGAAAGCGCAAAGGTGTGAGTTCTGTCGCAGCGAAGTGTGTGTGTGTGTCGTGGTGTGTGTGTGTGTGTGTGTGGATTTCAAGTACATACTCACATATGCACTCTCAAGGTGAAGGGTTAATTTCAAGTGAGGCTAATAAAATTTACAAAATTTCACAATTTTAAATGTACTTACGTATGCAAAGAACAAACGTGACACGAGGGTG
>NW_016166978.1:0-19044 GCF_001687245.7 Rhagoletis zephyria | reverse complement strand
AAAAAAAAAATTGCTAACATGCGAACAACATAACGCTAATACCTCCTCGTTAGCTGATCTTTCAACTAGTCTTTCGAAAGACAGTAAATCGCTTTCAAGATAGTTGCCAGAATGTAAAATTTTCTTATGAAAGACCTTTGTCTTTCGAAAGACTGTGGAGAGTTCTTCTGTATGTATTCTGCTTTCAAAGCAAAAGCTTACCTTGAAATATAAAAAATAATTTGTTATGGTAATTGATTTAAAATTAAAATTTGGACATAAGGCAAGCGTTGATGTTATTTTATTTATTTTTTACTTTCCGAATTCCTGAGGTATTCATAATACATACATATCACAGTCACATATACAGTCACACGAAAAATAAATATACTTATGTATATGTAAATCAAGTTGTATCTATGTATTAATCTTAAGTACGATCTAACTAACCACCCGCTTTCCGAGTGGGTTTCCGCACAGTGGCAAGCGTATTATACACATACACAAACACACACATGGAAGCGAACACTTGCAACTTGCAACAAAGATACATTTGCCTGAGCTAAGCTAAGTGCGGCAATTAGCATACGCAGCATGCCAAGTAGAGCGTCGGAAGGCAATTTGAAAAAGGCAGCAATGGATGGGGATGGGTGCAGGCGGCGACTGTTAGTGCGCTGTGCGCTGTGGGTACCGGGTACCGGGCACCGGTAGAGCGGTATCGCCACTTGTCGTCATTTCATTACTCGCTTTGTTAGGCAGGCATTGCTGGGCATATGTATGTATTTGTATGTTCGAATGTGTGTACATATGCATTTAGATATGTATGTATGTATGTATGAAGTGGTTGTTGCTCCTCCGTTCAGCCGTGTGCCATATGAGTTGACACGATAAGCTACATAAAGTCCCAAACACGGTTGCTTGTTGTTGTTGTTGTTGTTGTTGCTGATGCTTTTATGTTGCAAATGAGTGTACATTTAGCAGTGTAGTGCGGCTGCACATGTATTTATGCATGTATTTGTAAATGCGACCCAGCGTGCATCTGTAATTCCCAATATGCACAAAGCAAATATTTTTTTGAAACCTTTTTTCCAATCTTTGAGAAATTCTTGATTCTCAAGTGGAGATCTAACATTTTTCTCCAATATTTTTCCCAAGGTTTGACTAAAAGTCCAAACTTTTCTCAAGTGGAGAACTTAGGTTATTTTCCATACAATAAATGTGCCGTTTTGTTTTAGAATGGGTTGGTTCTCCAATTGAGGTACACTTGAAAATCAACAATGGACCTTGGAATTTTTATTGGATCTCCACTTGATCTCCAACCCAAATGTTTATTGGGTACCAGCGCATTTGCATGAAAATATTTACATATTCACATGTATCCATGCGTTTGCTTGTTTGCAAGCCTATTAGCGCAGAAATCACGTTTCATTTGCTTTGATAAAATTTTTACAGTAAATTACTTGCTTGCTTACCTCACAATGACACTTACGCATACTGGTATATATACACAAGGGTGGTCGGAATTTTAATGCTCTCACCCCTTAGGATTGTTCTATATCGAAAAAAAGTATACCCGTATTTTTTATTTTGAATTAAAAAAAAAATGTAGAGGTCGCCTAAAGCGCTCAAACTTTTCCATGTATTTTGTATAGGGAAAAAAAAACTTTTCGTGGAAATAGTATGGAATTCTTGAAAATCAATATATTTCGATCGGGAAACTCTGGTTCTCTTCAGGATACTTCCAATAAAAATATCCAATTATTTATTTAACCATTTTTAAATAATGAAGGTTTTTTGTTTATCGCCCCATAGCATTTTTTGGCATTTTCTAGGAGTTTTGGTGGTCCTCTAAAATACAGTTACTAAGAAAAAGTTGTTGTGAAGGGAAACAGAGTCTTCCGATCGAAAAATATTGATTTTCAAGAAAAGTTGTTTCCACGAAAAGTTGTTTTTTCCCCCATACAAAATACATGGAAAAGTTTGAGCGCTTTGAGCGACCTCTAAGTTTAGTTGATTTCAAATAAAAAAAAATAGAACAATCCTAGAGACTGAGAGCATTAAAATTCCGACTTTACTTTTTTACATGCATTTTTAAACCACCCTAACATGCACATATGTATGCACTTATGTGGAAGCTGTGATTTCATGTTAATAAAGTGAGTGACGCAGAGAGTAGCATTTATTTTGACAACAAGTGGCACAAATTTCAAAGAAACAGCGCCAGTGGTGGCATTCGAATTTTTGGGTGGGTGGCGAGATAAGACATAAAGATTTACGTAAATGTGGTTAACGCTATCGATATTTTTATCGCAGTAGTAATCGTAATAATAATTCGTAATTGTAATATGGGTCTTAGTGAGAAATATTTTTCGTAGAGGGAGTGGTGGCGAGACCGTTTCCTCCGCCTGCGTGCGAAGCATATAAATAGAACCACAAAAAACATACTGGTAAAAGCGAAAAAAAACTTCTTCAGAGTGAGGTATTCTTAGCCCTAGAAGTACATTCTTCGTCGAATCGGGGAGTCGATGACTCACACTGGGACTAAAGCGGCCAAAAGTAGCAAAAACGAATTTGCGAATTCTGAAAAAGTAATTACGCAGATTCATAAAAAAATATACGACTAACCCAAACTAAAAGAATTTTCGATAAAAATGCATATTTGCAGCCATGGGACGTGCTTAAAATAGATACAATGCAAAAAAAAAATTGTAAGAAAAAATTTGATTTTGTCGCAAGTAATTTAAATTATTTTTTATACTGGTGCGCAAATAAAAATAACACTGTGTAACACAAAAAATAAACGGTGCGCATATATATTACATTTTTGTTGTAGAGCTGAAGGAAAAGACTTTAAAATGTACACAAAAGAAATAAAATGCAATATGAAATGCAAATGGAAAAAAGGTGTAAATATTTGTAACTCGCGAGTCGATTAATCAGATTCAGCATTCAGCCAAAGGTAGACGCTTCTACGGAAAATATCCGTTTTCGAGGGCAAAGATCCTCCTTGCTTTATCCCAGATTTTAGTTTTTTTTTTTTATAAAAGGTGGCTAGAATTGAAAATTTCAGTAAATGTTTTCGTTTTGTCATTTTTAAAAGGAAGAACTAGAAACTTATTTAGAAACAAAATACATTTTTCTAAAATTTGTGGGCGGCGACAATGTGGACCGATTTTGACGTTCTTTCAGATTTATGCTTTTCTGATTGAAGCCAGCATTTACTCTGAATTTCATCAAAATCGGATAACATTTACCATTTCCGCCCACAAGAGCTGGGGGCGTGGCAGCACGTCGAATTTCGCCATTTTCCACTTTTCTTCGCATACACGAAATTTCAGCGAATTTGTAGTAAGAAGATTGCTCGCATTCATCCATTCTGCATGGCGGTTTATGTAGAGAGATATGGCTACATCTAGATTGCGTGTGGTGTCACAAAGGGGCGCGTCTGAAAGCCTAGGTGTAAGGCAGGACCACGAGCAGCCGCTCCAACCTGATCTAACCTACATAAGTTTTGGCTTAAAATCCACGATTTGCTACAGAAAGGATTCATTAGATTCGAATATGCAATGGAAAGGAATGCGGCCGTAAGTAAGTATCTAATCGATATACCATCTCCTAAGCAAATGCCCATCAAGCCAAACCAAACTTGATGCCCTAAATATGTGAGCTGTTCTGAACGAGTTAAGAATATAACCAGTCCTTTCATCTGACTGTCAGTTTGCTTGGCAAGGTACCGGTTTTTTTTTGTTCAAAAATCATTGAGTTCATTTAAGACAGACTCGTTTTTTTTTGCGATACAACAGTAGCGGTGAATGCTGATATTTATTCAAATGCCTTAAAGTAAGTGTTGTTTGTGTGGTTAGGTATAAACGAGATAAATACATTTTTTATTTTTTTTTAGTTTGGTTCATTTAACCACACTGTTTTTTTAAAGTAAGCTTAGATTTACGAACATTAGTAAAAGCTTTCTCATTCCACATTAACCTGATGCCCATTTATAAAGTATGCTTGGTAGGCACCCCAAAGCTGTCACTATTTCATGAAATGCCCTTACCTAAAAATATAAACGGACTTAACATTTTTATACCTAACACCACAAATACCCCGTTGGAAGTTTGTTATGCACACATTAAAATGTTAGCTGTCACATTTTAATTTTTGTCATTTTTGTTGTGCCAGCTAATTTATGTACACATTTCCAGTTGGAGTTCACTTTTACGCTAATCACTTTGTTTATTCAACTCATAATTAACAGCATTTGAAATTCGTGTTTAGCAAATTTTTGTGGTGATTTTGTTGTTGTTGTTGTTTGGGATTTTGTCGCACTGTCTGCCTTGTCATTTGTTGCGTTGAATTGGAGTTATTTAAATTGGTTTATGTGTTTTCTCTGTTCCACAAAGTTATAACCGTACATATGTACATATTTATTATGCAAATTATTAAATTTGGCCATTCAACCTGTAATGTGATTAAATATGATATATGGATATCGGTATTAGAGCCGGCTAGCGAAGTTTATATTATGCACATTACCCCGATCTGAAAAATTGTTTGTTATATACGAAGAAGGAACAATAAATATTTTGCCAGTAAATATAATAAAGCATGAGTAATGATATGATAACTTAACAGACGAATGCTTTTCGTAGATTAGTAGAGTAAAAGTTCTAGGTCATCGTCACTCCTATAAAAGCATACAGAATACAAGATCTCTCTGGGTAGAACCTTTTAAGCTTTATATAAATGTTTCGTATAAACCAGTTATGGAAAAAAAATTTCCGATGGAAGAAGCTTTTTAAAGCTTTCACAAAATTTGTTTTATAGCAGGAAGAGCCTCAGCTTTCTATACACATTGTATAGGCGTGCACAGGGTGAAAGCTCGATCTACCTGTTAATGCTTTATTTGAAGCTGCACAAAGTAAAAACTTTCGCTGGTCATCTTTGATACACGCGCCCACGCGTAAAAGCACTTTCTGATCGTTACTGTTTAGACCAACGAAAAATAGTTAGGGCTTCTGTTTTCTCCGCGCTCATACAAAATCCACAAAAAGCTTTAAAATTTTATTGCAACAAAAGAAGTTTCAATAATCTTTATTAAAGGGAACGTTCACAACTTTTTCTCTTTTGGAACGTTTTAAAAAAATTTAGTAGATAAGTTCTGAAACTAATTCCCGTTTCTATTTTGACTCTTCTCGAATCGTTTTTTTTCGATCGAAAGGGAATAGACGTGGTAAAAAAAAACTGTAGTACCGCCTTTTTCGAAATCGATTCGATACTCGGGAAAAAAGCTATTTCTCCTAACATATGATTTGGTAACTATAACCAAATAATGTAATTATGTATATCGAAATCATTGTTGAGAGAAACATGCACATTTAGCTGACGTCGTAACTAAGCTATTTTCTCAGTGCACGGCCGCTGGTTTGACTCGATAAATTAATTTCAAAATGACATCTTCACAAGGCATAAGATTCCATCTCTATAAACGCATTTCAATTTCATTCAACCAAAGCTTTTAATTCCATTGCCCTGATTTTTTACATTTTCATTGTAATTTTTTGCATCTGCCTATCTGCCTTTCACAATATTTACATTAAAATGTATGTATTTCATCTCGATAACATCTCAGTGTTTGCTTTAGGAAAGTTTATGCCATTTAACGGTAGTCTTTGGCACACAACGTCAATAAAGCTAGTTTTTATTTGTATAAGCCAAGTGCGTAACAGCAAAAACTCTGTTCATAAATAGTTAAGACCAAGTAACTCATAATCATATTTACATGAACTTAACAAATATTTTGTTAACCTCTCGATTACTGAGAAAGGCGTTTTACTGCATACACTTATGTAAGTATATGTGTACTTACGGCTTTACTTAATGTCTGGCATATACATACATATGCACGTATGCATGATGATTTAATTGAAATAATATCACCAAATATTGCAGATATGTAGACAATCGATGTACAAAATTATGAAAACTCGCTCACAAAAATATTTTCCAAATGCTTGGCAATACGCATTTATTTTTTAATCATGAAATAACCCTATTTAAATATATTAAATTCAATTTGCTTTATTTTGTTGCAAAACTTAATATCCTTGCGGTGACCATCCGTTCCGCTTTTGGCGGGACAGTACAGATTTTGAGAAAATTGTCCCGAAAGTCTTTATTACGTTAATAAGAGTCCCCCTGTACTCTGTTCCAAAATCAATTTTTCGCTCAAACGTGGCAACACTTTCGTTATCACAAAGAACATAGAATGTAAGTGAACCATAAACAAAGCCAGCATCCTTATTTTCTATGATGTTTGGTTACGTTTTATTCTGTCTAACTGGTTCTTTCTGTAGTCTACCATTCTTGCCTAATTTTTTAAAAATTTTATAATAATTTGTAAATTTTTTTTTTTTTTTATGAAACGACGCAAACTTTAGTGAAATTATAAAAATGATTACTAATTCTCTCACAAAATTCATGGACATAAAAAATATACACTGTAAGTACAGTGGCGAAAATATAAATAAGGAAGAGATATTTTAGCAACCTTTAGTTATTCCCCCTTCGATTATTTAATGTTTATTATTTGTAAGTCATAATTTCAAACTTTGTACAAAAATTATAAAGTTTCATAAAAAATGTTGAACTTTTCAATTCGATTACTTAGAAACGTTCTGCGTAGGCAGTTTTGTAACCCATTCAATTCATTGTGTACATTTTAATTAGCTAGGACTTATCGTAGATTTTCGGAATTTTTTTTTTGTGGAAGGAGTTGCCCATTTTCTCCATATAAAAAAATTTCGAGAAAATCGCGAGCAAAAAATTTGCAAAAAATCAACAGTAAGCCCAAGCTACTTCAAACTTGAACTTTGCTATACTAAAACTTAGTGAGCTACAAAACTGCATACTCAAAACAAATCTGATAAAAATGTTTAAAATTTTGATCAACATTTTTTATAATTCGTCGAATTTTTATAAATGTTCTACAAAGTTTGAAATTTTGATCTATTTGGTGTTTTTTAGATAGTAAGCTATATTTTTATAAAAAAAAATAATAAACATTTTTTAAACAAAGAAAAGTAGCCAAAGCTTGCTAAAATGTTTTTTCCCTATTTGCATTCTCGCCACCGTATATTCTGTGTGTATACATTTTTGCGACCAGTTTGAATTTTTTCCCCTTTATTTTGTTTTAAATAAAGTTGTATTAAAAGATGTTATGTCCTTTTATTTTAAAAACAAAATTGTATGTTCGGATTCGATGCCTTAGAAATGTCCCGATTTTCGGTCCACAAAAATCTGGTCACCGTAAATATACTCAACATCAATTATCGCTTTATTAGTTTCAACAAAAATATAGTAAATCGCTGGCGAGTTTATGAAAATGAGAAAATGCATATTTCAAATTTATTTGCTTACAAAGAGAGAGATATGATTTTACGCGCATATCCACATACGTACATACATTTATTTGTACGTTTGCTTTATCAAGCTTTAATTGTGCATATAAAATTTGCGAAAATTTGCTTAAAAATATGCGGAAATGTGTGCGAATGTGCGTAGAATGCAAAGCTAAAGCGTGATTTATTCTAAATAACGATTTCGATTTTTTTGTTGTTGTTGCAATGCATTTTATTCTATAAACATACAAATGTATGTATGTATGTATGTATGCTTATGATATGTAAGCATATTTGCACAATTTTTAAGCTTTTTTCCATAATTTCTCTGCAATATTTTAGCTTAATCGCATTTGGATTTGCATTTGCAAATGTGTTGACAGTTTGCATTGCCTATAATTTCCGAGCAGCACTCTGCCTCTCACTTTGCTTCAAATGCTTATCGGTTTAAATATATTCCTGACAATTTTTTGTTTTTGCTTTTTCGCATGCAATAATTGCTTATTTATCGATATCAGGTATGCATTGCAACAGACATATGTACTTATATACATACATACTCGTACTTGGTTTTCATGTCTCCACATTTGCTTTGCGTGCATTTTTATTTACTTTTTGTTTTATTGATGCTGCCACACTTGACAAAGTTTTCAAAGGGCGAAATGTATGTACATATTTGCCAAATAGGTGGAAAATTTTATGGCAAGTAAATTTGAAATGAATTCTATAAAACTAATTAATTATAATATTGAAAAAATATTACGGTAATGCTATAGAAATGTTAGATGAATAATAAATTGAGGTTAATACATACATACATATATATGCATTATCTGTGGTGGTAGGTATGAAAATGTTAGTTCACCTTGACTTTTTAGAAAAGCGCTGGTTGCTAGATGAAGCATTCAAAGCTGCGAGGAAATCTAATTTTCGAATTCTATTAATAGATTTTTAAATGTGTTTGTGAGATGCTATAGTAAGAGCTAAACTTACAGCTATTATTTATTTTAATGAATTTTACTGAGCCATTAAAATATAAAATATCGAAAATAGAATAATTAATTCTATAGTTGGTATCGCCGATAACAAATATTTGCAACTGTGTTAGTTAATGAAGTTCTATTCAAGACAGTCAAAGTTAGCAAGAAGTCGATAACTTATCGAAATGGTACCGACGTTAGATAGAATAGGGTCTCTATTCGATATCGATAAATTATTTAGTAAATATATCGATATATCTAAAAATACATCGGTGTTTTGAATGTAATTGTAATAAAAATTATCTCTAATTCATGAAAAATACTAAATATTATAAAGTGTAGAAAATATGTAGTACATATATATCGTCGCCATTTCCAAAACTTTTAAACATCTTCAAAATGCCCGCTGGATCCTATAGAACATACATAGTCTCCATATATGGGTCGCTTGAGAATAACTTTGGCTTCAATAACTTTCAAACGACCTCCCGGCGTAGACTTTAGCTTTTAGATCTTTCAGAGCGTCTGCCTGTAAAAAGAGCGACTCTAGGGTTTCCTACCTCTCTTGCATGCTTTACTTTTGCAAGAGCGAGTTGTATCCACTTCCATTGCTAGCTAGGAGGAATCTTGCCTTCTATATTGCTTTCATATATGGCGACTATGACTTCAAATCATTTGGTATTATAGAAATGCAAATCAAGTCCAGACTCGTACACCGCTTTTTAGCCTCATGACGCTGCTACAAAGAAGCTATCAAAATCCTTACTAATGTTTATAAATTCGAAAGTGAGTTTGTTATGCTTTTTTTTTGCACACTAGTGTCATTGATTCCAACTTAAATCACAGCATTGCTTTTATCTCGGTTGGACAAGGGGGCTAGTCACCTCCCATACAAACGGAATTTTTCATACGGCAACTCTCAGTTCCATCAAGGCGAACTACACTAACAAATTATACGCACAGTGACAATCAGAACAAAACAAATTTATAACAAACACATCATTTTGACAATCAGTATAAAAAGGCGAAAATCTAACTTCGCCGGTAACACCACCTTATATGAATTCGCCTTGAGTGCCATACTCACGGAAGAGAAATCAAATTCAACTTAAATTAAAGGAATTATTATTTTAAATTTGTATTACTACATGATGGGTGTCAGACGAAAAAGACATAACAAGGTTGTAGTCTAAAAAAAATGTTGACAAGGGTTGCCACCTGTTTGAAAGCCGAATTTAATGAAATTATACACTAGTTAAAGTGTCATACGCAAGAGTGTTTAGTTTGAACATGTAGAATTTTCCGAGGTATTTGAAGAGGGTTGCCAAATGTTTTACAACTAAATTAAAATAATATTATTTATTTAGTAGAGTGAATTATTACAATAGGGGTATAAATCGAAATGCAATAGGGTTGCCAACTGTTTGAAAAATTAAACTCAACTCAACAGAAATCCGCTGTAATCGGGGATGGTTAGGTAGCTTTTGAGGCCGCCTGGTGTTCAGGGAACTCGGCACACTCTAACACTCGTTATTTAATAAATTTAAAATATAATTATTGTCTCAATAGAAATTCAAATACGAGTTATTTAATAATTTAAAGTTATTTTCAATAGTGTATGTTGCATGATTGTCACACTTCGGTGATTTCATGTCGTGCTGGTTATTACATTACTGAAATCGGGGTGATTATTTGCTATTAATAACTGGTAAAATTATTCGGCTTAAACTCGATGGAATTTGGTTGCATGAGAGTTTATTTTGGCATACATACATACATACATATGTGCATATTTCACAGTGCCTAAGTAATTTACTCACTAATCCAATATGAATATTTGAATATGTGAATATTTTTATTACATAGTAAATTTTAGTGTTGACGATTAAATCGGAGATCGATTAAGCGAACACTTGATACTTGATTGATTTTTACATGCATTTTTTTTCGTTTTTTTTTTTTTGGTACAGCCACCGGTTTTTCTAGTCATAGAAGCCGCCTGTCGGTGGACTAAAGTAAATCTATGATTTGATTTCTGCAATGAAAAAGTTTTTCATAAAAACCATTTTGCTTTCAAAGGCACAAAACTGCAAATCGGTCTATTTAATCACAACAATAAGGACGATAATTTAATACTGGAAGAGAAATGCTTAGCTGAATTGAACGTAACGGTTATTTCGGTGCTGTGCTATCGATTTGTTTAACCGATTTCACGGTAAAATTAAATTTATATTTTCGCTCTACCATCACTGATTATGGACACTGTAAGGACGAGGCCTGTAGACATTTGAAAAGTTATTGCAAATATCAGACAGTTTGGCTATTTAATTTTTTCTAAGCCAACCGACAACGAACTTTTAAACTTTATTTTAAAATATGCAACGTGCATTCGTCTATGTTTGTGTGGGTGAAAATCATGACAAATGCCAATAATAATATTATTCATGCATATTAACGTATGTATATACATATGTACGCTATATATGTATACAAACATACCTCTAAAGTTTGTGCAATTTCGCTTGAGTGAACAAAATACTAGTTGCGAATAGAGTTGTGGTTATTGTTATTATTGTTGTTGTTGTTGTTGTTGTTGGACACACCCGCCAAGCACTTAAGCAGCATGTAGCAAATATATAGTACGGACGGAATATTGGACAGACGATCATCGCTCAGCCATGCAACTCAAATATGCCACTGTCGGCAGTCATAAGTGGCAACATGAATTTTTATTGCTTCGACAGTATTTAGTACAACTTAGCTTGCGGCTGGAGTGGGGGTACGTTGCATACATACATACCCTTGAGGAAAAATTTATCAATTTATAAAAAATAACCAATTTGTAGTTAGCTATTTTGCCGGGATTTCTATAAAATATATAATTTGTAGCTGGCTAGAAAAAACTAGCTTGAAACTAGTTCAATAGTAATGCAGGAGTTATGCAGACGTAATCGGGAGTTTGTTTTCTTTAAACAAGTTTTTATTTACATATCCTCATACAAAATTTTACTTTGAATACATTTTCTATCTGTACTTCACAACTACTTGTTCGAATTGAGAACAGATAAAAGAAATATCAAAATTTTATATTATAATTTTGAAATTATGTATACATATCTGATGAAGTACGAATATGCGACCAGCCGCAGCAGAATATGTAGACAAATATAAATAATAATATAAAGTAAATAAATAAAAAAGAGTAAAATAAAAAATAGTTTGTCTTTCTTCTTGTTATTTTATGTACAAAAGTAGTTAGTTACAAGTTAGTTGACATCTAATGCAGAGGTAACCTCCCTTGACTATTTCGCGCCCTTCGTCATCGAAATATAGCTAGCTTTCCTTAAGGAAAATATCAAGATAATAGTGACTTTTAGTTCCTTCCTAATCAACTACAAGTTGACTTATAGTTAGATATACTATTTCCCGCAGGGTATGTACGGAGTAGTATTCGTTTGACGGTGCTTATAATTTTGCATACCTGCATGCATACATACGTACATACAAACATATTTATATTTGCCTGTCTGTTGGTCAGTTACAGTACAAATAACGGTAACAATAGCCAGTTGTTTGTGGGGGAACAAATTTCTAACTGTTTAAACGCTGTGTGGGCGTACTATACTTCTACATATACGTATGTATATGTATGCAAAAATATACATATGCATGTATTTACTATTCATATCCCCTCCCCAGTTGAAATCTTGAACTTAGTGACTTGGTTTTGGTGGTGTACAATACATGTGAAAGTCTGACCACCCCGTGAGAACCCACAGGAGCAGAACAATCACCAAATACACGAAAAGGAGGAATACGCATTGCTGGATATGAACAAAATTTATACAAATTTATATATTTAAACTTATAAAATGTTTTTTTTTTGATAAAACTATCGTTATCGATATATTTATCGATGACACCGATCTGTTTTTTTTATAGATAGCATTATCGATTTATTAACGATTTATTTATCGGTAACATTGTCGAATGATTTATCGATACTATAAGATATCGATTTATTTGTCGACAGCATTATCGATTTATTTATTGAAAACGCTATCGATTTATTCGTAGAAAAAACTTCCGATTTATTTAATAAAAACACTATCGATTTATCTATCGATAAAATTACGGAATTATTTATCACTAGTATTGTCGAATCACTTGTCGCTATTATCATCGATTTTTTTAGCAATGCTATTATCGACACGCCTTTTAGATATTCATCGATATTCCTATCGATTATTTATAAGTGTAGTTATCGATAAATTCTTTAGACATTAATAGATAACGACACATTTTTAGGATTTATCGTCTTTTCACGAACTCATGCTGGCATTCGTCCCGGTACTCCTTTTAAACCTCTCCTAACCAACAATCTTTCGAACAATATAAAAGCCTTTGCTAAAATGTCTCACTCTAACTTCCAGCTGGGCATTTACAAGTACAAAGTACATATTTGCATTCAACAATCAACTTTGCCTCGCTCTGCCTAATTTAATGAACGGTTTTGCTTGCAAAACGTTTAAACAGTTGAATAAACTTCCAAGCGCTGTCGGGCAGATGCGCTCCATCAATTATGATTACGGTTGGTAGTGATCGGTGTGTGGTTCATTGCGTTAGTGATGTGTACAATTAACACAGTAAATATCGATAATGCCAACATCAAAAAATTGCTATCTTAAGCATTTGTTTTATTCATTATTCAATGCAACGAAATTAATTATATTTTAACAAAATTCTGTTACAAGACTTTCTCCATTTTTAACATAAAAAATGAGTTGCTAAAAATGCCAAATTTTCAATTTTGTACCTATAGCAGAACAAATTTGTGTATCGAAAAATCTGCCATCGCTTGCTATCAAATACTAATGGCTACTCCCATTCAACCGCCAATTATCCAATCAACCCATAACCGCTTAGCCATTCAATCAGCAGCTGACCTGAGTCGAGTCAGCAAATTCCGTTGTCCACTCACATGCTAATGATGTTATTGACTCATTCCTTTACCGCGCCAATGTATGTACGTATGTATGTATGTAAGTTTACATGCATGTGTTAAGCATTGCTGCAGTGCTGAATTGTGATGCGCGAGCAGGTGAGGGTGGGTAAAGTTTATTGTAGCTCCGCTGGGGCTACCTTGCAGCGCACTCCTACGTTTATCCTCTAAGCTAAATTCCGCTTATGTGGGGCATATATGTATGTGTTTTTGTATTTGTTGTTGCCTCCATGAAGTGGGAGATGTATTTGTGAATGAATATGTATATCTTTGCTTAGTTGTTATTTTGTCTGTTCATCGACTCATCCACTTTATGGCTAATTTGTGTGACATGTCAGACCATAATTTGCTGGCACTTAAATTTTGTTGTGGCGGTTGAATGGGTCCTATGAATTTTTAATAACATGTTTAGATACATACTTATGTATATAGGGTGCATTACCAAAAAAAAAAAATGCGAACTAACTTCTCCAAAAATATTTCGGAAAAATATTTAGATGTACATGAGCTAGACCGATTGGAGAATACCTCCAAAAATCGCATTATTTTGATAGCGTTGTTTAAAAATTTTTATGCGGACCTTTAAAGATTAAACTCTTCTATCATCTGAGAGGATTTTTTAGATTTTTTTTTTTTTAAAAACTAAGTTTAGTTACAAAAAAAAATTGGTTTTTCGAAATATTTTCGAATAAGTCCAGCTCACTTAAATCTTAAAATTTTTCTTAGTTATTGCGGTGGAAGTCTTGAAGTTTAATAAGTTTTTTATTTCCGATGGATAAACAGTGTCAATATTTTTGGTGTTTGGAAAGTGATGCACCCTAATATATGTATATGTGTTTGAATATACTATACTGTTCACGAATTATATCCTTTTAGATGAACACTTATCCTCCATTGAATATTTTTTCTGCCATATCCAACATTTTCATGACTGTTTTTCTTCTCTCTACTTTCAGGTTTGTACGCGTTTTGGCATTTCAATAATTTACTTGTATAATCCTATGTTGAAGGAGCACACAGAGGTATGCAATAGTTTAAAGGTTTAAAAAATTAAGATACAAAAATTTAAATGAAAAAAAAAATGTACAAAAAAAAAATTTACCAGTTGCGTGGTTGGGGACGTTTCTTAAGCCTGAAACAAAGCTTCGTAAGTCTTGAAGTTTTTATTGCTTTTTTATGGAAGAAACTAGTAGTTTTGGAGTTTTGATTTTTTCACTTTATCGAGTTCAAGGAAATCTCACAATAAATTTTCAATTGCTTTCGAAATCGAAGAAATTACAAAGTCAAAAATTTTTCTTCCTCACAAAAAAAAAAAATCTGCTCTGAAAGGAAATTAATGAGCTTCCAGTCAAATTTTAGCATTTCTAGTCAGCAACGCTCGCGCATACATAATTACGGCTTGAAACCTTTCCAATCTTATATCTATAAAATTTCCCTTTTTTCCTTTCTAATTAATTAAATACTTTTTCCCAGACCCACAGTCTGGGATTAGTCTGGGATTTTCCGCAGTCTTGCATGTTTACGAGCTGATTAAAGCAAAACACAATTTCTGCCGCTCTTCAACCCCATGAAGTACTCAAATTCAATGCTCGTAAACAATAGTAAAAAATTAGCATTTCTTTTGCCACCAAAAACCGAATGGAAAAAGAATCAACTGCAAACCAATTCCAAGAAAGCACGGAAATGCCATAAACAAGCCAAAATGCGCGAAAAATACTAAGCAGTGGTGGAAGTGTGTGTGTGTGTACCAAACTCAAAGGCGTTTTTCTATATTCGCGCACATTTTCAAATATTTAACAGCAGAATTGATTACACTTTGTACATACTTGCATATGTATGTACATAGTTTAAGGCGTTGTGCCGCTCATTTGCATTTTAATTTGATTTCAATTGGCCGACAAGCGATTTACAACACAACACAACACAACACAACAGACTACGTAGCGCGAGCGCCTTGAATATGCAGAATACGAGTATGTAGTATGCAGATCTCTTAAGCATGCTTATAAAATTTAGATTTATGGCCATATATCTACATACATACATACACTCCCAAGTAATGTTTAAATTTGTGGACGCGTGTGTTGCGCAAATTTCAGCTGATTCATTTGTTTGCATATATTTTGTTGATGATTCATAAAAAATCACCCTACTCGATATCTATTCTTTGTATGTGAAAGAAGGTGGCTTAAATTGCTAGAGTAATTGAATAATGTGGTAAGTACTTGTTTTTTTAATTTCCACACTACTAGCCTTAATTAAAAAATTAAATAATGCATTGTGTACAGAACCTTAAACGGATACTCTAGTATCTTTAGTTCGTACCTCGTCATAGTCGGGCGTTGGGGACATCGATTCCAGCGTGGTCGCCTTCCCCGTTTTAGGGAGTCATGCTTGTACTTACTTGAATTTTTGCTGGTCTTGAAAAATTCCCATTCTTAGGGAATTTTCGAGAGTATTTTCTGTCGACCAGCATCACAAGATTTTTGCACTCTCGTATTTCGGCCTTTCTTTTTGATTATGGAATATAAATACGTCTCGCTTCCTTCTTCGTGTTGCGCCCGTTTGCAGCGCAGGCCTGTAGGTAGGTAGCAGCGTTTTTCTATTGTCTTTAATTAATTAATTAATCCCAACGGCTTTTTACCCTCCATTCCCGCCCAACCGACACGAGGGGCGCAGTCCGCATGACGTACGGAAACTTTTTTTTCTTAACACTTTTGTTTTCGGGATCTCTGAAAATCGAACTACTTCTTCGGCGATAGCACGTAGTGGTGAGAGGGAGATATGGTCCCATTGCTCTCTTATTTGATTAGATCTCTATACATATCTACATACGTATTCGATTCGGCGAGCAGAATGTTCATAGCTAGGATTAAAGAGAGTTGCCACCTGTTTAAAAAGTAAAAATAAATTAAATTAATATGATTGATCAAATATCGCAGTACGGGTGTCTTTTAAAAAATGTTTTCTCGAATAGAGTTGCCACATTTTTGAAAACCTAAATTCCATTAACTTGATTAGATAAAAGAAATATTGCAAAATGGTGTGTCAAACAATGAAGATTTAAGAAAGCACACTTTCCAAATTATTTAGTGCAGGTTGCCACCTGTTTGAAAAATTAAATTCGATTAAATTGATTAGAAAAAAAAAATATGGCAAATGGGTGACAAGCGAAAGAGGTTTAAAAAAAATTACGTTCCAAAATTTTTAAAGTAGCCTTGCCAGCTGTTTCAAAATTCGATTAAACTTTTTAGTTAAAAGAAACATTACAAATACGCGAGTCAATCGATAGCGGCTTAAACAGTCTTAGCTCAAAAAATTATTTTGAATAGGGATGCCACCTTTTTAAAATGATTTCATAAATTTAGTGAAAGGTTAACTTGAATTATACTATATTGGTAGAGAACGAAATTTTAGGAAAGTTTATTAACGAGAAAATTTTTGAAGTTCTCTGCTGAGCTTAGATAAGTAATATGTTGAATTTTATTGAAATAAATCACACCTAATGTGACCCGCAGAGGCATCGGACACGCAAAGACAATCTAAATACAAGGTGTGCCTCCGGTATTTCACAATTTTCGTTTTAATAAATAATAGCATTCGATTAATCTTCAAGTATTTATTAAATATTTTCTTTTTAAAATTCCTGCAGCTTATCAGCACTTTTCGTAATTAATTGGAAATGCAAATATTTGCAAAATCACTTGAATACCATCTGACTGCATATATATTTTATTGACAACAAAGCGGGCTACGCAAACACAAACAGAAAAAAAATAAAATAAAAACAAAAAACTGCGAGTGATATTAATGTCAGCAAATGGGTTGAGTGCCTCTAATTGGGTTGAGTGTATGTCATTGAGTCATTGCGAATGGACGCACACGCTTTGCAGCTTATCAGCAACCTATTTATGTATATGTGTACATTAGGGTGGTGACTCAAAAAATATCAACATCTACATTTTTTATGGGGCACCCTAGTGTTTTGTTCTACGTAGATACAAAATAAAGACTAGCGCGACAATTAAAAAAAAATATTGAATTTTTTTATACTCTATAAAACTTTGCCTTGAAATCTGATAAATTGGACATATTCGTGAAACTTATTCATATCAGTTCATAAACTAGCTGCAATATTTTGTCGAATTTTTGCGGTTTTAAAGAAAAAAAATTTAGTTTTTTCCAACCCTATTTTTGTAATTTTCGTTGATGTCTTTATTTTATACGTAGAACAAAAAAAAAATGGTGCTTCCCTTTAGTTGATATTTTTTTAAGATCACCCTAATACATATGTATACGTACACAAAAATTTTATTTTAAAAATCTAAGTAAATGAAAATAAATGAATAAAGTATAAAATAAATAATATAAAACACAATTAAGTAGAGATAAAAGCGGCATTAAAAAATTGCTATATCCATATGTACACACATATTCATATATACATACATATATATTTGCTTGGCATAAATAAAGGTGAATGCTTAGAAGAGTCGTTTGCTAACGCGGGAGTGGGAGAGGGGGGCGGGAGGGGGCGGTGCGTGGAGTTAGCAGCATTCGCATTAACACCGAACCAGTTCAACCGGTACAGGTGGAAAATACTTATAATAATTTCAAATAATTTCAATAATGTGCGCGGTCAACCGCCAGCGGCGCGCACAAATGAAATGTTAATTAATATTTCTGAAACAAAAAGCAAACTGAGAACAATAAAAAAATGGAAAAGCTAAAGTGCTAAATAAAAAATTAAAATTAAATTTGTTGTATTAAAATAATGGCATGGCGCATTGCTTTGCGTTTATTCAATGGATTTTCTCGCCTCTCTCTCTCTCTCTCTCTCTGTGTAGTCGCTTGGCTGCACTTATATAGTATTTACGACACTTCAAAGCTTTTCCTTTGTTAACATTTTTTTTATAAAAATTGTGAAACATTCGAAACAATGTAAATGTGTGAAATAAGTTTATCTATAGAATGAAAATAAAGTGGACGAGGTGCAAAATTTACGGCGTGCGATTATTCTAATCGAGGTTGATGAACCTGCGAGTTATGTAGGCCTTGCTGTTGATTTCATAATCAATGAAAATTTAAATTAAAGTTATTGAAACTGATATTTGAAGAATGGTTAGAAAGATTCCTTTTTTGGTATAGTTAGTTAGATACATAAATATATGAATCTGGCTGTCTTTCCCATAATTTCTTTCTTTCATACATCACCTCCTCCTATAGCTTTCTAAAGTTCATTGCTCCAGTAGTTTGCAGTTTGTTAGCAGATTGCGGAAGCTGAACTCTTATCACATTAACTTTAATTTGCATATCAAGGTTAATTATTTAACATAAAAAAACTTTATAAGTTTTTATACAATTTTCAAAACAAAACTAACCAAATCGTGATAAAACACTTCGAGAGTCGTTAGCACAGCATAACAATTACCACTATCAGTTATGTCTACATTTATCTCAGCGTACTGCTAAAGTTAAGCAAACTCTAAGTACATTAAGCTCAAGAATAGCCGCTAGAATTTAGGCCAACTTTATTAGCAGCAGATAAAATTGCCAGCAGAGTAAAGAAAAGGCAACGGCCATATCCATGCACGTCATCTCGTAGCATTCCATGTTTTTTTTTTTTGTTTTTGTACATACCAGGGTTCGGAAATATTCATATATGAATCTTCGCGAACATACATTT
>NW_016166977.1:0-22635 GCF_001687245.7 Rhagoletis zephyria | reverse complement strand
GTTAACTGAGCGTTGTGTATATCAAAATCAATAGTTTAACTTTTGTCAGCGGTTAACCACGCATTGTGAATTTGGCCCTAAGTGGTGGGTATTAATCGAAATGTAGGGGATTGCCACCTGTTTAAAAAATCAAATTCCATTTGAATTAAAATAATTAAAATAGATATATAGGTATCACCATATGGGAGTCAGACAAAAGAGGTTTAAGAAAGTTTTGGCTTGCAAATATTACGAAGAGGGTTGCCACCAGTTTGTAAAGTTAAATTTAGTTAAACTAAAGTAATAATTGTGTCAAACCAAAGTATTACCACATCGTATTTGTTATTTTATTACAAATACATGCATTGTCAATCAGTGATTTTGATTACATTCATTTTAAATTACTGGACTAGTAAATTATCTCAGGAATGTTTTTACTCTTCACTCATTCCTTGCTGAATTTTTTCTTTTGTCTGATACCCATATTTATATACATATTTCAGTTACCTTATTTGCTTAATTGTTGTTAATTTGATTTTTTTAAACATGTGGCAGAAGTAAACCATTTTCAAAACCATTTCACCACCCTAGAAATGACTCTAGAACTGCCGCTGCGCTGGTTAATATCGATCTGGTGGGTCTCCCGCTATTGCCATTATCTTTAATTTATTGAGATGTCGTATGACAGTTTTTTGCAGTCTCCTACCACCACATTACGGATGCGTACGTAACAATCGGGCAAGCTGATTATAGGCTCTTCCATCTTCTTGATACAAAAGTCAAAGAAATGTTGCTAAAGGTGTTTTTTTTTTTAGAAATTTTTAGCTTGGCAACGAATTTTCGCACAAATGCAACATGACGCTAAGCAAACATTTCTTTGGTTTTAATTAAAATCTCGAAATATTTTAAACTTTTCTGCAGAATTGTTGTAAAGAATTTTGGGGGGAAAAAAATCGGCACTTTAAAGCCTCTCCTCGTTGTGTGTGTGTGTGTGTGTGTGTGTGCATACAATTTTGCAGTAAGTTGCAAGTAGCAACAGCGAATTGCAATAATGGCACAACACGTAGAAACAAAAGTGGCTTTGCAAAAGCCTGCAGCAAAATGAAATAATTATGAACGAAGCACGGGCGCTGCCCAAAGAAGCCGCAGTACCCAAATGGGGAAAAGGTTACAGGCTTCATGGTAATAAGAAAAACGGAGCGGAAATAGGCAGTGGCATACAGTTAGACAGGTATCCTGTGCGCCATGGCCGATGGTTGCCGTTGAGAAAATTCAATTTTCCCAAACATTAGCTGCAATGACGACAACCACCTCGGCAACGGCAGCGGCAGCAGCAAAAGAGCGCTGGAATATTGCTTGCTGTAACAGTTTTGCGCCGCAAGCATGATGGCGGTGTAGCGCAACATTTTCGCCTTTTAGCGCAAGTGGCCATAAAACAAACGCGCCTCGCTGCGCACGAATGGCGTACGACGCGTGCTATTGTGGCAAGTGTAGTAGCGTGCAAGCGCCCTTTGTACATGCGTGTGTGTGCGTGTGCGGGGCATAACTGCTGTTGTAGCATGTGGCAACAGCTGCTCGACATTTGCATTTGCGTTTGCGTTTTTATGTATGCGGCTGTGCCACACTACTTTGCACGCCTTGGAGGTTGACCCATTCAGGTGGTACGTGTCGCCGCCCTGCTGCACAACGTGAAACAATAACGAAAACCGACAACAACAAATACATACAATTCGGCATGTATGCTTTTGGGCGTAAGGTAGGTATACCTACGGCATAAGCAGCAACATGCAAGATGCAACAACAAAAACACCTTATGGCTTGTGTGTGCGTTTTCGTGCAACTTGCAACGCGCGCGCATTTGCAAGTTGTTAGCCAAGTTGATTGCGTTGTTGCTGCTGCCACCGGTGTTGGCAACATTATTGTTGTTGGTTTTCATGTTGATTGCTTTTGTTCCATCTATCGTTGTTGTTATTTTTATAGCTGTTTGCATGGCAATTCGCGTATTTCCGACGTTACTTTGTTCCTATGCTGACTCGCTTCATGCCTCCTCGACTTAACAATTGCTTGTCTACTTGCTTTGGTGTGTGTGTTTGCATGTGTGCCTGTACACCTTTATGTATACATACATATGTATTTGTGTGCGTATGCAAATGCTTACTGCTAGTAGTCCTGCACGCATCCTTGCAATTGTTAGTTGATTGCTCCTGGCTCTAGCCTGTTGGCTACTTGTTTGTTGTCTTCTTGCAACATTGCACAAGCTGCGAGCGGGTGCGGAGCAGCAACGTAAGTTTAACCAAGCTAACACAAGTGTGTGTGCGTGTGTGTGTGTGTGCATGTGGGACCGCTTTTGTATTTTCATTGCAACATTATTGGCTAATAAATTTCTACGTGAGCCGCCATGCAGGAGGTAGTGAAGCGAACTACATTGCCGTATCGAACGGAAAGTTCATAAGTTTTTGTAGCCTTTGACATTGAAGTCAATGAAGCGAGAATCTTTGAAGAAAATTGAAACTATCAACATGCCACACTGCCGATCATTAACGGGAACTATGAGCAAGTTTTCAGTAAGCGAACTGTGGCAAGCCTGTTCCCAGTGAGACTATAAACGACGAAAATTAGTTAAGGTATTTATGCGTTTAGTTGAAGTTTAACTCAATGTGCTGTCTGCCGTTCGGCGAAGCATCAATTTTGGCAACTTTGACGACAAGCACTTTGTAGTTCATTTTATTTCAAAGTTGGGCCTTCATATTTGTTCAATTTCCTGAGCCAATAAGTCGAGTAAGTATATGCAGTGTATAATGAATTGAGGAGGATTCGGCCGATGACCGGACTAGTTCTCGGCCAATCCAAGTTCTATCGGAGGTCCTGACGCACGTAATGGGATAGCCAGTATAGCGATGAGAGAGCTCACAGAAGGAGCGATAATGGTGGCACGATGAGTAACGGTAACTGGTAAGAGTATCGGTGGACAACCATTGGATGTACTGGTGAATCGTCCAGCGGCTCTTGACAGCAGTTTAAAGTACTGTTGGAAATCGGTGAATGAACTTGAGGATCGCCCAGTGGTTTCTGTCAACGGTGAGTATACTTTTGGTACGCGGTGTATGCATTGGCGAATCGCCTGGTGGTTTCTGCGGATATCAGTCTTTTCACATTTTAAACTACTGTCTGGCTTAACATGGGCTTCTTTAAATCGAATATAATCATAATGTCCATCCCCTCGACTACGACCTAATGGTATCAAAGCTTAAAATTCCGTCTATCTGTAGACAGTACCTAATTACCTAGTTTTATAATTAACAGGAAATGTTAGTAATGAGAGTAGCAGTACAAGAAATTTTAATATGCTCTTCTTCCCCCTTGATGCTGGCTCTTGTTGTTACCCCTCATCTACCACCTAAAGGTGCCAAGCCGGCTCCTAAGTGCAAAAAGCTCCTGGGAGCCACTTTGCCCATCTCTGGTCATATTTATGGCCAATGGCTTTTCAGGCTTCCCATAACTCATTCTTCTTTACAATCTATGCATCCGATAACCTTTTTCACCGCGTAAACCAGTAATTTACTTAGATTGATGCAGAAATATTTTGTTAGTTTTACGTATCTGTGTTATTTTGCAATTGCTGAAGACCAAAATCCACTTACATATTTTTGTAAAGATTTATAATTTAGTGTAGTTGGTAAAACTGCAAATTTTCTCAAAATTAAAACCGCAAACATTTTATTACTTCTTAAAGCCAAACAAATTTCTGGTTATATGCCAATAAATATTTTCTGCTTTACAAGCAAGGCTACGTAAATATGTGTTTATAGTAAGGGTGTTCTTATTTAACTGGGCTTAGTTTAAAATATTTGGGTATATGTTGCCTTAAACTTCCCTCCATAACTACTTAAACTTAGATTACTAGCTACATTTTGAAATATGAATGTAAAACTGTCAACCCAAGCAGCTTTTTTATCCAAAAGGATCGTCCCTCAATTTGTGACGTCCAGCTGAATCCTTATCGAATGAGGAAGACCAATAAGTGACCAGTCAGCAGTTTTAATAGTTTTCTGCGGTTTCATCTGCTCAATACTAGCAGAAAAGATTAAACATGAAATATTGATCGGGTTTCTAATGGTACCTTCGATGGTCATATGTAGGTTGAAGTGACGAGGCGGCTAAGGCGATTCTGGTATTTCTTAGCTATTTTGACAGTAGTTACAGGGCTAACCAATAATTTGGAACACAAATGCAAATTTCCGAAAGAATTTAGGCTAATATTTCTATGTATCTCCAGATATTTAAACGGTGTCAGTTTTGGAGCCATAGATATAGCTTTGGAAAGCCTGGTCTAAGTGTATTATGGTGACGCTTAGGAAGGCGTTCCCTAAGTTACTGATATGCCCACCCACTCAGCAGAAAGAGGAGTTGGCGCGACTCAGTGATGCTTTCCGAACAATTCCTGACTTCACCACTCGAACTTCTAAAACTTTCAATGCAATTTCACTTTAAATTCCCGCGCCAACTCATGTTTATATACCTAAGTAAACGATGTACATTACATTACCATCATTTTCCTTTGCTAAGCCAGCATCTCACTCTTCGCTAGTTGGAAAACTTTTAAGAATCCTGAAGCAGAAGTCCCAAAAGACATCATGTGGTCTGTTGTGCCGTCCTCTTTTAAATACGTTCAAGTTCGCTGCGCTACCATTAACGGCCTACTTTCACAATTTTGTGGCTGCACCAGTTATTCAGACCTTTAGCAGCTTTGTATGACAGTTCATATTCAAAACTTCTTAGAGTGCACTGCCCACAGTGGTGAATAAGCGAAGTCACTGCACCTTTCCGATTATTTTCTGATTGATACTTATATATGTCGTGGGGGTTTCTCCTGATTAGAACTCTATAAGTTACAAACGGTCGGAGGAATGTTGTGTACATACCGTAAATGACGTACGGTGACAGTCAGCAGTTTTTCCCGACTGGTATTTAGCAAGCATAGTTATATTCAGGCCTTTCACGTTTGTCAGAGTGAGTATTAAAGTATTTCGCCTTGGACGAAATGTTCGCAGTTAGTCTCATCCAGCCTTATTAGAGGGAATTCAGGTATTGTTTCTTAATTGCTGAGGCTTTCGACATGGATTTTTTTTCGTCTGAACAAGACAATATCTCTCAGAAGGCACAACTCCTAACCATTTTTATCTCGCACATTAAACAGTGCCGATTCCATCATCTCATTTACTGTTGGTAAGAATTTGCCGGTAATTAATTAATATAGGCCTTGACCTCCTAACTTTAATTTCTATAAGTTCATTTAAAACCTAGTTGGTGGCGGTTCTTATTACTAGCCGAAAGTAGGTGGGAAGAGTAGATTTATGAATAGGTGATAGTATTATTGAGTCCAAGCCATATGTAAAGTATTTGGCCTGCTCTTTAGCTGATCGCCGCCTTTGCTTATGTGATCATTTGGAATATTGCAACAAGAAAACAGCGACGACAGCAGCAGCCCTGCCTAGACGAAAGTTGAAGGTCGAAGACAGAGGTTTAGGAAAGTATTATCAAGCACATTAACAGACATTATAGACGGCAAAGAAGTTGAAGATAACCCCTCGTTAATTTGGAATTATTTCGGGAATTAACTGCAGTTGATCCGCATTAAGTCCTAGAGTTAGGTTAGGTGTTTTAACAGCAGTTCAACATTAACAGTGGATGGTACTATATGAACAGTAACGAACGTAGAGCTTAGTGCTCAAACCGCCACCCGGCGAAATACTTGACGGTGGTATCGGGGTAGGAGCTTTAGTGGGTTAGAGTTCTTAAGCTTTCGATGCTTTCGCCTACGAAAGAAACCCATTGCCCTGCGGAGTGTCCTATGTACTTATTTGCAGTTACTTACAGTTGCATTGATTACTCTACTCTGAACCGCTCCATGGCATTATAAACTGATTGATGCAATGTCTATGTGTTATGTAATGAAATTTTGTATAGACCTTTAGGATATTAATGTCGTATACTATTTAGTCTCCAATACGCAGTGAAAATTGTTCTCTCTAGTGCAGTAGGTAGGATGCCATCTGGAACGTTCGAATGGAAGTTGTCGAGAGATTCTATTTGTACCCGGAAACTTTGGTTCTCATATTACCACACACTCTTAGCGAGGCAGGATAAGCGCAATTATTCCCTGCTTTCCCACGGCATGAGTCTCCAGCAGAACTGAGTAAGCCTCACAGCTGCTTTTCAAGAAAAACCCGATAGTGAGTTACTTTAAATTGTATCGCTTTGAAAAAACTGATACAATATAGAACATCCCTCATTGCTTAAAATATATCAGCTTAAGTCCAAAATGGAGATTTCGCTGCTCAAAAATTTGCCTTCATTTATTTTCTCAGACAATAAAGTTCGCCTTAAATTAGCCACAAATGCCCCGAAGCCGAAAACTCTGCAACAATCAATTATTTAGCAGTTCTTTGTTGTTGCTATCCTCTCAGCTCCTTTGTGAGTGTATACATATTTAGTATGTGCACGCTTGTGTTTATAGCTTGTCAATTTAATCGAATATAAAACTTGTTTCTGACAAATTTTTGACGCAGCTAAGGCTAAGTTGAGCCAAAATCAAGGCATCACTAAATAAGCAAGCAAGCAAACCTAACCAAACCAAACCAAACCAAATGCATTAGTTAGTTTTTTGACGCACCACAAATCCTTGGCTTAATTGTTGTTGCATGCGTGCAAATGGCAGCTAAGTAAGGAGCAAAAGGAGCATATGGTAGGTAGGAGAGTGCGAGTAGAAAGTAGAAAATGGCCAACAAACCAAATAATAAACTGACCAAGTCGAATGACCGCTCGGCCGGCCAAGCGTATGAAGCATGATTTTGCATAAAATAAGGCACAAACAAAAAAAAGGGTTTGGGGCTGTGGTGTGCTCAAGGGCGAGTTGGAGTAAAGGAGTGGCAAGTGACAGTGTGGTAGATGAGGGAGACAGCTACTTACAGATTTGGGTTGTTTGCAGGATAACAAAGCAAACATGCACATACATACACATTTAGGATGCAGATAAATTTTTGCTGATAATGGCCGAAAGTGTTGAGCGCAGCTGTAGTGCGGGGAAAACGGAGGAATAAATACATATTGTGGTGTGCTGACGGAAGTTGTATATACTTTTAGTTGAGTTTTGCGCTGCTTAAGCACCAAGCCAATATGTTTTTAAGGCTGCAAAAAGGATTTTCAGTGAAGTGTTTGTGTATAACCATCAAAGTGTGTGTGCATGCGTGTGTGTGTGGATCTGTGTGTGTTTGAGTGTCAGTANTCAAATTAAATGTTCGGCACATCCAATGATACTGTCGACCAAATATTTTGCCAACAAATTGCTGTCTAAGATGGTCATCGCTTGATGCAAGCAACACTTCCGTTGAAAGTGTTGGAAAATTTGTGTGTGTGTGTGTGTGTATACATTTTTTGGGGGGCACTTCCAAAATCACTATAATCAATCATGCGGTGTTTAAGTTCAGGCAGTCAAGGGTTTCGGGCGCATAGTGGCAGAGGTTTAAAGAGTTCAAGGTATTTTAGAGTTAAAATGTCGACAAATTTTAAATGCAGAATTTTATATTGATCGATGTAGCTTTTATACTCTATGATACAAGAAGTTTAATGTACGTACATAGGTATGCACATATTGTGTGTTCCAGCGATAAAAACTGACTAAATACAGTGTCATTGCTTATCAAAAACCATAAAGCGTGGCATTAAAGTATGAAAAAAATAAATAAAATATATAAATGTATATATGTGTGTATGTGTATAAATTCATTGTTGATTCTGGGCAACTCTCTTTACGTAGACCGTTTTTAAGGCAAGTTTTCACGATACATTTTTTGTTACAACCTTTTGTTGGCAATTTACTTCAAAATAGTGCTGACAATACAAAACGTTTCGTAACATGCATATCCTTCCCTACATACATCAATTTATTTACTCACGCACGTGCAAAGGTTCGATACTCCTAGACCGGATAACCCGATAGTTTGATGTGTTTGCCAATAGGGGTGGAAACATCTACTCATTTATAAAAACCTATCAAGTTGTATGTACATAATATCTATGTTTGTATATAAAATCGTGTATGCTTAAATCGTTTATGGCTAACGAATTGGCTTACGTCAACAGTTTTTCTAACTACCAAAATAAACTAGAAACTATGTACATACATATCGCACACCATCTCCAAAAGAGGCACAACTCGAAAATCAGATCCAAAAATATAACAAAAACAAAAACAGGCATAAAAGTGGTTTTATAGTTGGAGAATAGAAGAAAAAAATAGAGAATAATGAAGAAAAAAATATTTGCACCAATTGGAGATAAATCCTACGAACTGATTTATGCAAAAAATCGGCATAGAGTGGAACGTAATGCCGAATGTGACGCAAAAAAGAAGGAGTCCAGCGCCTTCGTCTTGGTCTGCTGGCAGTATCGGAGACATAGCCGTTAAATTTAAACTAGATTTGTGGTATGGTTAATAACACATCCAAGTCAAAAACGAAAGCACGCATTAAGAAAAAAGATATCGATAACTAAAGCGATAATAATATCGATACAAACATCGATAACAAAATCGAAAAAATACCGATAAAAAATCGATAATAATATGGATAGCAAAATCGATAGAAACACCTATAACAAAATCGATAAGAATATCGATAGCAAAACCGATAAATATATCGATTAAAAAATCTATAACACAATCGATTCAATTATCGAAAACAAAATCAATAAAAAATATTGTTTATTATATCGATATGTTCCGAAAATATCGATAGTAAAATCAATAATAATATCGAAAAAAGTTGCGGTAACCAAATCGATAAAAGATATCGACAACAAAACCGATAAAATATCAATTATTATATCGATAAGCCCTGAGAATTCCGAAAATCTCTTAAATCCCGAAATAGTCCCCAGATTGAGTCTCTGTCTATATCCTTTTCCCTATAATTACCATTATTTTAATCTCCCTTCATCTTTCTTCATCTTTACTTTTATCGGTATCCTCATCCTCATATTTTTCTTTATATTTATCTTTGTTTTTACATTTATGTTTATCCTATACTTCATCTACTTATTCCCCTTCACCTTTACCTTTTATAAATATTGCGTCATCTGTTATTCAAAAGCCGAAATACCTACACAACCGAAAGGAAAAAGCTTGCATTTTTGACTAATGACAAAATGACAAAAACAAAATCATTCGAGCGGTTTTCAAGAATTTTGGCAATAAAAAAAATTTACAAGTTTATTTAAATAAATTTTGCCTTAAAATGCTCGATATTTGTTAAATTTATATAAAAAAGTTGTACACGATAATATTTCTACTGCTCCAGAGAACATATGTATATCCCGAAATGGAAGTTATATCTGCAAATCATAACTTGCTAGAGCACTTTAAAGGCTCAAAATTTACTCCAAAATAAGCCAATATTTACGTTTCTTTCTAGGACAAACACCGAATCGGTTGCTTACAGGAATACATCTGTCGATAGGTTTGTCTTTAAAATGCCACACTTTTGCTTGACATCGCTTCACTAGTTCTCGTGCAGTAAGCGTTTTCCTGAAGCTCTAAATATTACAACTCCAACATTTGAGCACAGCCTCCATATCGAAACGTAAGACGTATTCTACGTCAAAATGTGAAAAGGTTACCCTGAGTTCGGCCAGAAAAGAGAGTTTTTTTTCGAAATCGCCTTGCAAAAATGTGTGAATGCCGAATTTGGTTTTTTGGTATGCCGTCTTATGTAGAAACAAGTATACGCATTTTTTGCTTTAAATCATAGATGACCACACAAGGCAATGTCGTTTAGTAGAAAATTTTTAAAGTTTTTTCACGGCTTAATTTCGAAGTTTTGTAGAGCCTTTGAAATTGATATAGGGTGCCTTAAATTCACCACAGCCCTAAAATAACTGAGTATTTAGTATATGGACAAATGTATAAATAAGTGATCAGAATGATAAGAGAAATCGATTAAGCGGTGACTTTCTGTCCGTCCGTCTGTCCGTCTGCCCGTCTGTGTACACGATAACACGAGTAAAAATTCAGATATCTTAACGAAACTTGGTACGTGCGCTTCTTTCGGGCGTAGGACGGACGGTGATGAAAATGGGCAATGTCGGACAATAACCACGCCTATCTCTCATGTAACGGTAATTTTCAGAAATACGAAATCTTCGATAAATCAGTAAATATTAAAGCAAAAATTCTTTACCAAGAAATACTTTTATGATAAAATTTTGGAAAATGGGCGTGGCTCCGCCCACTATACGTATCTCGGAAACCGTTCTACCAATTTGTACCAGACTCGGTATGTTTATTGTGTTTGCCACATAAAAGCAAAACTTTGAAAGTTATCGAAATCGGTATTTAATATAAAAATTTAAAATCACTTTCTAAGTATGTCGTATCCTCATCGTCTGGCTCTAGTTTTTTCAGTATCTAACGGCCTCTAAAGTGACACACTGGAAAAACCCGGGTGAAAAGATCATAAAGGACTTCCAATTTGTAAGTATGCCTATGAGAGTGGGAGTAAATCTCCCCAAACGTGAACTAGTCCTGTTCCCTATCAAGCCAACGCCTTTCTCCACCTCTAGTAACTGGGAATCTTGTTCTATGTATTATAAGGGTGCAACTTTCGCAGATGGTTCCAAAATGGATATTGGAGTAAAAACTGGCCTCTTCTTTCTGAAACTATGATTGCGAAAGTTTACAGACTTCCAGACTACTACAGCATTCGTACGTTGGGTTGGGACCGGTATAATTGACACGCCGTAAACTTGGGATGCATGTTAGACCGTGCTACTCAGAGACCGGCTTCGTTGTAGGGAGTCAAGCTGCGATCAATGTCCTCAGGTCGGCAATGGCTAAATCGATAAGAGTTTAAAAAGTTTGAGGTTCCCTTAAACTTCTTACGCAACACACCATCAATCTATACTTGGTATTTGGGCATGGAAAAGTTTTGTCGAATCACGTAGTGGAGGACTGTGCGATAGAATGCTGTCATATAATATCTGATGATCCGATTGAGATTAGTGCAATCACAAGCTGAGCAGCAGAATATGGTCGCTCCTTACGCTGCTGCAGTTGAACAAATCTGGTCGTAAGTAGAGAATTACGATAACTCCAATCATCGATTAATGAAGAACAGGGAATCTGCAGCGGCTCTTGAAACCAAAGAGAAAGCTTATCATTTCAGTAACTTACGAGCACCGGCCTATTAGACACATGCTCGCTGGGCTCGTAGTCCTGCTTAACGAAGCCGTAAAAGTAAGGAAGAAATAGATGTAATCAAGAATTTCGCTTGGGAACTTCTCAAACTGCAAATAATGGTCTTCTAATTTTCGAGGACCATCCATAAAACGTGTCTGGTTTTGACACTTGAAAGACGCGAGTTTTACATGGACACGACGGAGTACGAAAAGTGGGCTCAGTCTACTACGAGCCGTTACAACCTTCCGGAGCCATCACTGGTAAATGTTATTAACAAAAATTAACCCAATCGAGCCGAGTGTTGAAGCTCAAATGCTACAAATAGTCAAAATAGAATGGCATGGCAAAGCGATCCTTCAATATGACAATACTCAGCTAAACGTAAAGAAAACTTTGGAAGTGATTTCTTACTTCATCCGACGTATAAACCCAGCAGCGCTTTACGTTTGCTGAAGAAGACAAGCAGTCGTCGATTCCTGGGTCGTCTCAAAAGACAAACCCTTTTTAATCGCAGAATTTGTATGCTACCTGAAAGATGGAAAAAAGTCGTAGCTAAGTTAAACTAAACAGGTTAGCTTAAAGCCGCTGTAAAGGACAGATTCACACCGAGACGTTTTGGTATTGTTTGAGGTAGTCGCTTTATTCCTGTCTGCTCTTCTAGAAATACAACCATTTGCTTATACAACTAAACCACGAAAATTCAGGAATATCTCCCGGGCTAAGGTCTGCTAGACACTCAAAAAAGTAATGGTGGATTGAGCGACTTATGGCCCCCCGCTTTAGTAGGGTAGTGCTCAATGGTCGCAGCTATTTTCCCCTCACGCCAGCTGCTGATTATAATAACGGCCACTTGTCGAAATAAAGAATACTCTAAACGAGTGAGTGAGCGGGAGCATTTTTGGAGATTTTTCGGATCGTTATTCGAGTCGATTTTGTAGAGCATATTTGATTTGCCTTCTCGAAGAAGTGCGCTTAAAGCTTCAAAAGCTTAATGCTTCAAAATTGCAAAATATTCTAAAAACTTATTCGTATACCATAACAGCTGGTAAAATTGTGAATCACCCTTTAAAAGCACATGAACAATACTTTGCTAAATAATGCGTGTCACCCTAAATATCTCTTGCAATGAAGCGGTGAATGTATGTAAGCGCATGCTCACCTATATTTCACTTGTCCTAATCAAACTTCCGCTTTCCATCCGATACTTTGACAGTGTGTGTGTGTGAGTACAACGCACCCTTATACCTCAATCAAAGGTACTCGCACCTGCTGTCGATTTTAATGAGCAGCATATACAACTTTTCACGTACTAGTAAGCAGGAAAATGTTTACTGAAAAGGAGAGTGATGAATATTAGTAAAGCAAGTTGATACCCAAAAAAGAATGCGAGGGTAAACTCTGGAACCAACAACTATTGCTGTCATTCACAATTAACCCATTCAAGAAGTTACTAAATAATCAAAAACCACCAAAAAGGATTGCTGTCTATTTATATTAAATGAGCCCTGAAAAGCATATGCATTTAACTGCGTTGTATTCGATGTCATCCAGGCAGTGTGCGTTTGCTAAAGTGAATATTCTTTCCGGGTTTGTGTGGCGCGTGTGTGTGCGTGTTGACTTGTCGCCTGCCGTTGAGGCATAGAACCAGAAAATGCGTAAACTATGTTACTATGTTGTTGATGCTCATTAGGCTCTAAGTAATTTGATGATGCCCGTTCAAAATTTTCAAAATTAGTAGCATAAATGAGAGATAGTGTCAAATGTGTTTGACAGTAAAAGTTTGCCCTTAACACCCGGAATAGCTTGCATGTACTTGTATAAATATAAATGTATGTATATATCTACTCTTAGTACAGACATTGATTAAACGGAGGATATCAGCAACAGCACAAACTTGCATAGATGACCTCTTCTTGCTTTCACTACAGTCCCTTTTTAACCCCTTGCCGCTCTGGGCTTGAAAAGTTATACAGTTTGCTGGTTTATTGTAGAAGCGTAAAGATTTTAATGACTTTTGATGGACAGTTTAAATGCTGTTTTCGCATGAAATGAACCCCGTAAGGCAATTGAAGAGATAAAATGTTACAAATGAATCTGTATTTACATAAGTACATGTGTATGTACATATGTATGAGTATCTTTTAGGCAACGGCATGCACACATCTACATATATATTTATGTGATATTTAAGGCAATCGGCTTCCATTCCTTAGCATGGTTGTGTATATCTGTGAGTGACTGTCAATTAAGTTCCATCGCCCAAAAGTTGCTTCGTATTAAATTTAAATGCTGCTTTCATAGATACTTCTTAATTTCAATGCCATCAAATTTCCTTGCATGCGATTTACTTTGCACAAGCACCATAATCCCATTTATTAGCTTTGTCATTTGCCTTTATCTTGTCGTGTATTTACATTTGAAATGAACTGTTGCATTTCACCTGGAATCCTTTGATTCATTAATCTCATGACGCAATACGTTTCTGTCTATTTTAGTTAAGTTAAATCAATAAAAGCTTCAATATGGCATAGTTAATTTTTGTTGTTTGCACATGCTTGCTCTTAAATGCGTATTTACACTGCACTGTATCCGTATGAAAGAAGAAGAAGCCGAACCAATGTTTAGGGACGAAATTCACCTCTCTCTTCTCGACCAAGACGAGGTGAGAATAGCAACAATGCCGCCTAGAAACAACATATCCTCGGTAGTTGGCGGTTTATCGGCTGCGCTGTTCAAAGCAGGCGGTGAAGAGCTGGGTCCGAATTGCGGCATTTGATATCGAACGTAACCTGAATCGAGATTTGATTTTGAGAACACAGGATTGTTTGATTCGATTCGGGCACTGACCAGAACTTAGACCAGAACTTGGTCTGTTAAAAGTGTGTTCGATGATTATAAATTAATTGTACTTTGCCCAATCTCCAAGAAAGGAGATATCGGCTTTTACTGCAATTATCGAGAAAGAAACCTTCTTAACATTACGTATTTATAAGGTCTTATCGATGAAATTGTGTGAAAGACTGCAGTCCTACAGTAATCAACTGAGTGGAACTTATCAGTGTGGCCCCAGATACTGAATAAGTAAATCGATACGCACCTTTGTGTCGATTTTCAAGCCATTTTTGATGGTACGAAGAGAAGCTACCTGTACGACGCGTTGTCCAAATTTGGGATTTTCGTAAAACTAATACGGCTATGTAGAGTGACGTTGAGTACAACGTTCACCTCCGTTCATAGGCGATTCAGTCCAGAGAGACTTTTTCAAAACTGATTCGATTTTGGACAAGCGCTAGTCACATTTGCTTTCTTCCGTCTAGCGCCCGGCAAAGAAAACTATTGAGGCGCTAGAAAAAAAGGAAACACTCGCACTAAGCAGCCATTGTTAAGTGACTCCGTCTAATAAACCGTCAAATTACTAATCAGAATTCCCATACAGTCCCCGACATGAAATGTTAGACAGGGCCTTTTCTGTAATTCATGAGACGACTTATTTGGGTTTGGAAAACATACTTAGCGCCGTAATAGTTTCCCATTGCATCACAGTCGCTTGCCAGAGCTAGTCCTGATGGTGACCAGGAAAACATTGTAAGAAAGTTGCCAAAGTCAAGTCCGGGAACTAAGAGATATAACTTCTTTCGAAAGAATCTCACCAGCTGCAGAAATTAAAATCTCTAGCGGGTACTTGTCATGGTGGTATCAGGAAAACCATTCAGAAAAAACTTACCAGCAACAAGATTGATTACTACAGGCAGGGTTTCCACTTCCGAAAATAAATATTTACCATCCACTTGAAAAAAATCTACCAAATCTGGAAAATATCTACCAATAGGCACGTTCAGAAGGCGCAACAGCTCAGTAACTGTTGCGATTGCACCTTCTGAACGCGTTGTATTGCACTTCTGACCAACGGAACTGTTGCGTGTTAGATGATCGTAATATTTTTATGATGATTTGAGACAACATGTTGTGTGTTTTGAATTTGACAGCTAATGTATCAAGCCGCATTATGATCACTGATTTTTTTTAGCAACGGTTGCGCTCAACTTCTGCGCCTTCTGAACCTACCCAATAACTTTGCTTAATTATTTTAACTAAAGTTATAGTTTTGTTAAATTTTTTTTAGTTATTTCTACAAAAATTAAAATTATTTATTAATGAACTTTGTATTTAACTAATGATATGGTATTTGAGATCATATTAATGGCATCTTCTCGGTTTTTTTTTACCGAAAGCATCATCATTTGAAAAAACTTCAACTGGAGTTATTATAGACAAATATCTTCAAGTAAATTTTTTTTCTTTTTTTTCGTGTAAGAATATTGTATTATTAGCCAAACCCATACAAATCAAGGATTCAAGCTATATCCAGCATTTATAAAAATTAAAAAAAATCCTCTAAATTTTGAACTTTTTACTCTGAATTTTTACAACAATTTTGGGTATGCAGTTTTATCGTCGCCGGTCTTTTTTTCATTTAATAATTAAACCACTGGCGTGCTTGGTTGAACTCGCCCAAAATCGCGCCACATAAGAAGAAGAAGATGTATGTACATATATAAAAAGTGTGCATTAAACCGTTAGAAAATTAATGCAATAACGTAGACAACACTTTTGGAAAATAATTTATAATATACATAAAGCTAACTTAAAGCTTAAACAGTCGGCAGCGTTGATCCGGATTAACTCGGACTTAATCCGGATCAACTGCAGTTAATTCCCGAGTTGATCTGGATCAACGCTGCCGTCTGTTTATGCTTTAAGACAAATAAAACGGGAACTAAACTTTTATTTGTTTTTCAAACAAATTACTTTAACAAAAATCTACCAAAAAGAGAAAAAATTTACCTTTTTACCAACCCAAATTTTTTCTACCAATTTTGGTAATAATTAACCAAAGTGGCAACACTGACTACAGGTAGGATTTTGTAGAATTCAGCCAGTCCACGCACCGATAAAAAGTATGTTAGTTAAGGAAATCTTCTCAACACCAAAAGGGGTTATCTCAAAAGGAAACTATTATTCTAGAGCGAGACCAGGCTCTAATAAGATAAACTTGTTTTAGGATAGCCTATCCTATTTTGCTTAGGGCTATTTTAGGAGAAAGCACTTGTATATTATTTAGCTCGCTTAGCCCGTGTGATTAAAGCACAGGCGTGCCATTCGAGAGATCCGAGTTCGAGTCCTCGGGTAGCGGATTTTTTTTCTTTTTTTTTTTAATGTGAATTTTCTCTCCATTGTTTTAATTTTATTTTAATATTTAGATTTTATTTTTTAATTAATATATTTTTTTAATTTAATTTAATTGTTGGAATTTTATTTTATGTATTTTATATTTTGTATTTATTTATTTTTTTCAATTTATTTCTCCTCTAATGTTTAGATGATTTCGTTTTAAAAAGAATATTTTTTTTAATTTCATTTAGTTTTTAGAAAGTTTGTTTTATTTAATTTCATTTTATTTAAATTTATATATTTTATTGTTTTGAAAGGAAAAATATATTTTTTTATTTTATTAATTTTATTATTTTATTTTTTTGCATTTCTTAAGTTTATTTATCTCTTATTTTGAGGTTTTGTTTAGAAATAAAAATACTTTTATTAATTTTATTTTATTTTTAAGTACTATTCTATTCTTTTTTAGTTTATTTTTTTCTTTTTCTAATTTAATTTGCATATTATATTGTTTGAAGAAGAAACAAATTTTTATTTAAATTTCATTTACTCTTAAAATAATTTTATATTTATTTTTCCTTTATTTTCATTTGTTTTTTTTTAATCTTTTTTTGATTTTATTTAATTTTCTTTATTACTTTTGATTGTTTTAAAATGAAAAATATATTTAATTTTTAAACAATTTATTACTAAAATTCGTACAGAAATTAGTCCTTCGAAAGACATTAAAAATCCTTCAAGGTAGTTGACAGAATTTACAATTCCTGTACGGAAGAAAGTGTTTTTTTTTAAATCAACTAATTGAAAGACAACTTTAGAACAAATGCAGTGAGTAAATGTTGCGAATTTTGATACTCTTTTTACTCATAGAAACAATTTGTGTCTTTGAGGTATGAAAAGCTATCTGTGAAGTGCAGAACGAAAGCGTATTCAAACGGAACATACTGACTTTGAAGTTCTTTAAGCCAAATAATTGAAATCAAATGCAGAGTCGGATAATTGACTACTTCTAAGGACATTGCCATGTGAAATAAATCAATTCATTGTAGGGGAACAAGTGAGATTTAGTTATTGCCGAAAATAAAGTAGTTAATAAATTACTTTCAAATTAATTTGTTTTCCTGCAGGGTTGTCCCACAATGGCTTTTGTCATACGGAAAACTGAGGTGAGCTGAAAGACAATTGCCAGAATTGCCCTGTAAATCGGACAGCCATCTAAAAAAAATTAATCACTGAATTAAAAAAAAGTGTGATATTTCTAATAAATTTGTGTTAAAACACCAATTTTATTCGTTTTTGGAAAGAAAATTGAAAATGAACTTTCAACATATGAGCTCATCGATATATGCACATACATATGTACATATATGCACACATACATATATATGTACATACGAGCATGCAGTCTCCTGACGAAATACTTAACGGTGGAACCGGGGGTTTGGTACACAGACGGCAGGAGGTTTAGTGGGTTAAAGTCTCACACTGACGGGGTTAAGGCTTTCGATGCTTCCTCCTCGACGCTAAGCGAAGTGAGTAAGTGCTGGGCATTGTCTTCAGGATCAAGTAGCAACAATTGATGCTAAGTTTTCGCGTAGAATTTCAAACTTAATGAAGATAATGAAATATGTATGTAAGAAAAAAAAATAAAAATGTTAAAGTCCGTTCAAAAACGCAGCAACAGTAAAAATGAAGCTGCTTTATGAGCAAACGTTGACCGGCGAACTATATTATACACATACATACATAGATGTCAGTACTACGTTAGGATTAAATTACTACGCATGTGTGCCTTTTGCTACCGGCTTCCATAAGTTCCATTACTCTTATTTCTGCTTCGTCTGCTAATTCAAAACACGACTGCCGCAAAAAGTGTCGCACTAGGTTAGTTGTAGCGTTTGGCAAAAATGCTGTGACTCAGCAAATTACTTTAAATGAACAGTCAAAATCATTGAAAGTTTCTCCTCTTTTATGTTAGAAATTGTTGCTGCTCTTCTTCCTTTTACAATTTTACTACAATATTGCCTTTTTATCCTTGCTGAGTGCGTAAATTTTCGGACAACGTGAACAGCTCATGATAAAGAATGTTGCCACTAAAGCAAAAAGGTTTGGTGGCAAGCATTGTAGCTTTAAGGCGGACACTTGAATACCTTATTAAATAAGTGAGCGTTTGAACTTATTGTTTGCCTACATTTCAGCGCCAACTACAAAAGTCGCTGAAATTACTTACAACCCCCAAGTTAAGCTGTGCTTAAACGGCCAAAACAAAATCGATTTCCGGAGCTTGAACGCTTTGAGAATCACAACTTCGCATTTTTCGCAAACACCTTTCACACGCGCATCCTTACTGGCGCTTACACTCATTGCACGCATTCTTACTTAAATATTTATGTGTATAGATACTTAGAGCCACTTTCTCACACGTTCTTTAGCCCTTAAGTGTTACGAATAGATCGCTTGCATTCCACAAAATTTTATACGTTCACATTTCACCAAATCGAAGAGTTTGTTTTGTATTTGCAATTCAATTGCCGGAAAATTCATATCAAAGTTTATTTTCCAAACCATAAACGACGTTAGTCGCAAACTTGCAATGAGTTTCAAGCGCTAAGTTCACAAACGTTTTAGTAAAAGCGATTGTTGTGCAAAGTCAGCAGCTAAAGTCAGTGCGAAAAGGCTCGCAAAGCTACGGACAGCCTGACATTCATACATACAATAAAAGTAACCAGCCCAGGCAACTGGTGGAATTGTGTTGAAAGTCTTTACATATATATGTATGTATGTATGTATTTGGCGCAAGTTGGTAGCAACATGCTCTTGTAAATAAAGACATTTTCCAAAGTGCAATCAAACTCATCACTTCAATTCACACAAATTCGCTTTCGTTTGGCTCGCAGCTATCTGGAGCTGAGGGAGAAATATGTAAGTAAGAGCGCTGCTAGCCGAAAGTATTCGAAAACCTCTATTACCAGCAGCTTTTAAGTAAAGTTCAAATCTTTTCAAACAAAAAAGTCTGGCATTTGCAGTGCGAAAGTTTCTCACTAAACGTTTGGATTAAAGTAGTTTTGTGCATTTGAATGGTGGTAAAACAGTTGTTTTGTGTTATTTAGGTTATGCTGCTGTGCTAAATTTCTTTGTAATTTGGTAGTTTCTCACTTCAAAAGCCGTACTCGATGCGCTGAGGTAGATATGTAAATGTATTTATAGTCTCTTAAAAGTATGCAACATTAAATGATTGATTAAATTGAACGCTGAACTAAACACAATGCAGTTCCCAACTTGCATATCAAATGATAAGTACAAAAATACCCAGTGGTCAGTAAGCAAATATACATATGACTTTCTTTCCGTTCTTGGCAGTTAGGCTTTATATGTGGAGCGACTACGTAGTAGGGATAAAGACAAAGGTCAAAAGGTAGTCCAAAAGATTCATAACTCCCTCTCGTGGAATCTCTGAGCGAATGCTAAATATTAGCAGAGAGGGTTTAAGAACACACTCGCCGGTTACAGCAGACTGAGGTAAGATCCACACAAAATGGGACTCTCTGAGGAGACGAACTGCAGGTTTTGTGGGCTAGATGTGATTGCGTTGTGTGTGTCTAATTCGACTTGGACTTATGCACCTTGGAGAACGATTATCACCTCCATCTGGTATCTGAAACATTCATTAATAACTTAAGGATGGAGTGACTGAATAAGGGTTAGCACAATAGACCTAACGAGATTGCTGCGTTATATGCCCTAAAAATAACAACGATATTAGGGCACTAAGAACTCTAACCCTTAACAGGTATCAATGTGGTATGTATGTTAGCCTTTGAGGTGCCAAGGGAAAGAATTTGCTAAAAATCCCGCAAAATCATATCTGTCTAAAGAGTACACAGGTGCTCTTTCGTTGTAGGCAATTAAGAGGCCGACATGATTGCCAAAAAAGGTGCCTTCTCCGAAGTTATGATCGACTTCAGAACATATAACAGAGGGTCCATAACGTCGACAACGATATTTTGCCGGAGAAAAGTATTAGATAACCAGGCATTGGGTAACCGACCCTTAGGCTCTTACACTTTGGTTATTTAAAATTTCGCATAAACCGTCCACCCAGGTTGCAGCACTTAAGGGCTGGGTGGTTTTCCTATTATCACCTCTGCAAGGAAACTACATATTCTCTTGAATTATATCGAACTTCTTAATTTAGCAACTGCTTATTGCATGCCTTCTAAAATTTCCCATATGTAATTTTGGAAGTTAAGTCCCAGTCCCTGAGGCATTGGTTTTGGAGATTTTTTGGAACACCCAGAGGGTTTGGGGAATAATAAATAAGAGCGGTTGTAGAGATAATCGTCATTTCTCCTCTGAGTTGTGCTCGTAAGTTAGCTGCTATATGAACTGGAGGGAATCCTTTGTTGGATCATTGCTTATGCAGACAACGTGGTTCTTATGGTTATCAATAAGTTTCTGAGTACCCTTGATATCCCGAATAGAACGTTTTTAATCCTAGTAAGACAGAGCAATCCATATAATGTATGCGTTCAAATTGTGCATTCAGTGGAAGTCAAGTATTTGGGCATTATAAATATAAAGCTTTCGTTGAAGCCCAACAATGAGGAAGGAGTTAAAAAGGTTACCGTCATGATGCTGTAGGAAATGCAATGTATCTTCTGCGAATCTACGATGTTATATTTAATTCAGCCAACAAAGATACTATCTCCTGGTGGAATTCGCTATAGCAGACCCCGTTAATAAGGCAGCTAGATCAAATGCAAAGGTTGCCGCTGCGAACCACCCCTTCTCTAAGTTAGAACGAATACCAATGAGTTGTACTTCCACTCCGAGGAAGACGAGCCGTTTTTGAATGCTCTCTTTGGCAGCCAGAAGGAGGCACATCCTTCTCAATTCCCCGCGACACATAAAACTTGACGTAGAGTGCCAACTTTAACCACTTAAAGGATTCCAAGCTGTGACTTCGCCTCTGACAAAACCATTCACTTCGTAACCTGACCGCCTCCAAGCAGTGTACTCACACCCTCTCAAGAAAGGAGTGTATGCTGTTGGCAGCTGAGGAGGAACAACGAGAAAAAAGTTTTACAATAACGGTTTGAAGCTTGACGGAACCGTCGAGGATGTGTGTTTTTTTGCGAACACTTTATCAAACTCGAAGTCAAGATCACTATAGTGTTTTCCGGGTAGAATATTTTATTAGTTTCCTGGCAGAGGTAGCTCTTGTTAAGAAAGCAGTCGACAGCAGTGGTAGCCAAGTGAAAGCATTACTCACGTTGTTAGGTTGCAGAGGATTCGATTCTTTTTTATACCAGGCCACAGTCACATTTCAGGAAACTAAGTGGTGATTAAGTTGGCTAGAAAGGGTATCATTGAGCTGATCGGCTACAGGTGGCCCATTCATGAATAGAAAGGCTTCATATCTACTCATCGAGCTCAGGATGGATACCAGGGTCTGTGAAAGCTCAAAGTATTTCTGGTGGGTTTTTTGGGCTCTTCGTGTCGCTACGTATCTTACGAACTCGGCGCTGCCTGCTTAGATGCCGAGTCTTTGCGAGACTGAGGTTTCAGCACTTTGGCTTGCGTTTTCTGAAGAAAGTAGTTGTGTAAAGCTTTCTGAGACTGACACCAGACTTCTGCGAAAATATACTTTTGCTGCTTTTAAGATATTAAAAAATAGCTAGGATGCTGTCTGAATTTAAACGATTTAGTAAATCATAGTATACCCACGCATCGAATATAAAAAAGGCATCGAGTGCAAACTATACGATTAAATGCGATTTCAATAAACTTTGTAAGTTAGCATCTCAAACACTTGTCTGCAACACTTTTATTGCTTTGCCTAGCGCTGGCCTTTTCTATGTTTGTACATTTTCGCCGCTGCTGCTATTGAAAGCGCGCATAGTTCTAGTTAAACTAACTTTGATAGCTTTTGTTACCGCTGCGTGCGTTAAAAGGCATTTGTTGCAACTGTACAAAGGCAAAAGCAATTAAATTTATAGCCGCGAACAAAATATTTTTCAAGTGTAAAACAAACGAAATGAATGAAACGAACCAAACGAAATGCAGACAAAGAGCAAACGAGTGAGGGAGGCATGCGTATTTGAAGCCTAAAATGTGTGGCTGATAAGGCGGATAAGGAAGCGAGGGGTACGCCTACAGCAAAAGCTGGCTGACGGTCTGACTGTTTAACTAATCGTTGGCTGTCCGTTGGACTTGCGAATAAATGATTTTTACTCTTCATGGCTGATATT
>NW_016166976.1:0-22635 GCF_001687245.7 Rhagoletis zephyria | reverse complement strand
ACGAAATATTTATGTATGCATGTATTTGCCATTATGGACAATATCGCTTGTCTTCTAAGCGATTTTGGCCGAGTTCAAGAAAGAACGCCAGTTATTTATCTTCTGTGCCAACTGATGCCAATAGGAAATGGCGAGTGAAGCCAAGTCCTTCTCTTCTTGGTATTGCATCGCAGTGGGGGTCGGCTTCCCTCTTTCTCTGCTAGTCAGTGGGTTCCGAGTCGAGCGACATGGCCAAGCCACCGGAGCCGCTGTTTTTTTATTCGCTGCACCATGTACATGTCGTTGTAATGCTCATACAACCAGCGTTGACAGGTTGACGTTTTTAACGTCATTTGGACGTTTTTTGTGTAAAAATTGACGTTTTTTAACTTCCCAGTAATTTTTATCTGTTACTAAATCTTGTAAGTAGAACTGGTTTTGAATTACTTTCTTAATAAATTTTTACAAGCTTTGTGTTTTGCCGCAGCTGCTTCAAAAGATATTTATTCTTTGGACACAGATGACTGAAATATGATGCAAACCAAGTGTTCGCGTTTTTTCGGATTCTTGGACAAAGGCTGCTTGTGTAAACACTTGAGGTTACGAGACTAATTGTAATGTTTGCAATTGCTCATTAAAAGCCAAATCAGGAAGAGCTGATCTATTGCAACACGCACGCTCGCAAAAGCATCAAAAATGCTGTAGCAGCATAAAAAGTCTGAAAAAGTTGGCGACTTTTTTAAGACTTCATTGAAAATGTAACGAACACAAAAAAGGCCGAAATATTGCTATGCTCCTTCTTTGCAGAACCTAATTTAGTATTTTCGACAACCGACCCCCTAACCAAATGCCTACAAGAAAAAAAAAATTATTAAAAATCAACGCGATTATGTAGCTCCTTTAAAGTTGCTCTGAAATTTAGTGGGCTATCAAACTGCATACTCAAAAAAATTATAAAAAATCTGAATAAAAAGTTGAAAATATAGCTGAAACTTTGCAGATTTTTTATAATTTTTGCACAAAGTTTTAAATGTGGATTTATATTTTGTTTGTTATAAAATGAGCTTGGATTTAATGGAAAAAATAATAAACATTAAATAAACAAACGAAAAACAGCCAAAATCGATTAAAATGTTGATGCCTTAATCAGCTGATCACAAGTGTATGTACAAAATCATTTTTATATTAGCGATCTCAAACCAGTTTACAATGAATTCTAAATGTGCTGTGTAGAAATGACATTTTACTATACCTTACGTACATATGTACCTTTGTATGCAATGAAAGTTGAATAAGAACAATTTTTTGTACAATCATTTGAAAAAGACGTTTTTGGGTAGGAAATGACGTTTTTTCAGACCAAGAGGGACGTTTTCTCATGCAGAAGCCATGGCAACACTGCATACAACCCATCATTCCATCGTAGTATATTCACATGAATTCAGGTTGCGGTCGCTGAATTTGAATATGAAGTCAAAATAAAAAACAGAAAAACTGAAGCACAATAATTTTGTGTAAAATAATAATAATAATGGTTTATGCTTATATTAATTATGAGTTAATGGGGTCGCTAAATTCGAAATATAACTAAAAACAGGATGGCCGTTCCAATATGGCGCCAAAGGCGATATTAAAGGAAATGTGCTGAATTTGAAAAATGTTTATTAAATTCACGTAAAATTGGGTTACAAATATATGGTTTTCTAAGTTTGTGTTTAATATTCTTAAATAAAACTCGCGTCTTAAACAAAAAAAAGTCGAACACGGTCGGATTTAATATTTAGTATTATAGTTTAAAATACAATTATCGTGAAATGAACATAAACCTTTTATTGGTGAAACCTGGAGACATTTCATTATGACATGTTCTTTAAACTCTTTTTTATTAAATAAAAACTTCACTTGAATATTTCATTAAATACCAATCAGTTGATCCCACTAAAAAAGTTTAAAATTAAACCTTATATAGAACTGACCTGTGGAAGTAAAACTAATTTCACAAATTTAAAATCGATCGCCCCTATGGCTTTTGGCGTTCTTTTAAACGTTAGCATTACATTTTTACTTTTCAAAGCACTGCGTCAACCAACATTTTCACACTAATCATAGGAACAGGTGAAAAAGGCCGGAACCTGTTTTGGACATATTTCGATAGCTGAAACATTATTTTAGCCAACCCAAGAGAATAAAACTTCAAAATCGATACTTTATTTTTGATTGATGGGCACGAATTGGGGACCAAGTATCACTGGGCGGTACTTTGTAATTTGACCACTTTTTCGGAGGCGGTTCTCAATGAGCGGGAAATGTATTCCCACTGCTCGGAACATACCTAGTGTTGAACAGTGCTCTCTGAGAGCAGATGTGAGAGTCGAGTAGCGAATGCATTGGCCGTCTATTGTGGTTGCATCTATTCGACGTTGAGCTTTCCTTGCATTTTTGGAAACACAATTTTTCTGCACAGGGGCGGGTGCCTATGTATATCGGCTGCAACAAGCAAGTGGTCTGAGTTGTTGTTTCGCCCTAGCAGTGTACGTACGTATAAAACCCTGGAAGCGTGCCTTCCGTCTATCACAACATAATCGTTTAGGTCTCCCGTTTTTCGAGATTAATGGATATTTTTATGCTTGAACCTAGTACTAATCATACTACCATGTTTCGGACCCCGACGAAGTTGATAAGCCTCAGTCCGTTATCGGACGTTTCGTGTTGCAGGCCAAATATCGATATTTGGAACGGAAAGGATCCTTTCCTTGTCCACCTTGGTATTGAAGTCGCCAAGCTCGATTTTAATATTGTGACGGGGGCAGCGCTCATAAAAGAGATTCTTGGATGCTTTATCCTGATGTCCTTACGAGGACATCAAATAGCCGGGCAGAGCCACTTTCCAGATATTCCAGGTGCAAATCGTAGTTCTTTAAACGTATGCCGTGGTCATTATCAAAAGGGGGGTGTCATCAGAGGCTTAATTTGGTTTTCAATGGAAGGAATTTTTACATGTAGATGGGAATTGTTGCCCTTACTTGAAAGTTTTGCTCGAAAAATTTTGATTTCTTTTTTTTTAAATACTCTTAGTAATAAAGAAAAATTTTTTATCATCTAAATATTTATTATGGTATATGTATTAGAATGATGAACCAATTTTTTATTGCCTTTTGAACATCAAAAACAAAAAAAGGGTATTTTCTTACCACTGGTTGAATTAAATCTGTTTTGCTCAATTTTTTTTTCCTGTTATAAAAATATGAATATACCAAAAATATTTTTGCAGACGATGACTTAGGCGACGATTATCCGGAGATGCGTGAAGAAGTACACCTTGAGGATTTCTTTTGGACCGGTTCAGGCGATGGCCCGCCCGATTATCTGAAGAAGGTGCATACTGGCATTAGCAAGGGAAAAGATGTGATTGTTAAAACAGAGACTGTAGTAGCAACGGTTTACGTCGATGGTAATAACGTAAGTACACGAGCACATATTTACCAACACGACTTGTTTATACTTTGAATTCAATTTGCTCTCCACAGGAAATTGATATACCGATTTGTTTGGATTGCCCGCCAGATGATGGTGGTGGCACTTGGGGTACGGGCGCTCTACCCCCACTCAACTATTCAGCAACAGATCGTAGATATTGGTTATTAACAGTAATGTCTGGTTTTTATACGCAGAAAGATAATCCATCGTTGGAGGAAAAGTTGGCGCGTTTATATCGATTGGCGTTTACGAGGTAGTAACTAAGTGCAAAAGTTGCAAATTATTTGTTTCTCAATTATTATTTTTTATTTGGTTAATATTCTGTGCATTCAAACCTTATATTATGAAAAATATTACCATTATGTATTTTATGAAAATTAAGAAAAACATTGGCGTTTATATAACACTTAAACATTTTTGATACTATTTTTTTTATAAACGTTATAACTTTTCGTGTTCATCCGATTTAAGTTTTTAATATCATAAATTAATCACTAAAAATTTAATTACTTCTGAAAACCATAAAAAAATAGAAGTCGCCATTTTGAAAATATGGGATCTTCAATTCCTTATTATTTTTCTACTATTTTGTTTTAAGTCTAAATTTCCTGGGCTTGCTTATTCTCCATTTGAGTTAGATTATTTTTAATCTCGTCAATAACATCGAGGCCTTTTCGTAGAGACAAACCTTTGGTTTGCAATTTCTTTATCTCAGCTGAAATGCAAGTGAAGTTAGAGTTAATAAAAACCAAACCTGTTATTGTTTGTATAAATTTCTTTAGTTCAACGAATACCATTGGCATCTTCATCGCTGGAAATTGGAAAATAGTCAATAATTTAAGGATAATCGTTAACAGTAGCAATCTTTTTAGTAGTTTGGGGCGTGATGCGCAGATCTCAAAACTCCATATAAAAAAAGCTCAAGAAATTTTCGGCTGTTATGATCCCAGTCGGGAAAGTAGTAATGTATTACATGCGTGATAAATAATATAATGTATTTCTTATGCGATCTCGATAATATTACTGCTAACTATGTAATCAGCATTCTAATGTATTCAAAAAGTTCCAAAAATTTCATATTAAAACACATTCATTTCTCGATACTAGGTAATGCAAAATTGAATACCCCACTTTTCTTAGGACATCGCCCTGGGAAAAAAATGCATTTTGGAATATAAAAAGGGTTGCTTTACTGATTATTTTTTCGATTGCTATACATTACATTTTCCCACTGGGATGAGTTACCTTAGCCGCATTTAGGGTTTCTTACTTATCACCTCAAAGGATTTGGTCCTTTACGCTGTATGCGACTACGTCTAAATTGTTACCTAAATAAATAAAAATCCTAAATAACTGGAAATTGTCGATAATGCAGTGAATAGGAACAATTTAGATTTTTTTTCGAGTATTCTTTTCAACCTAAATTAAACTGTAAAATATATTTGGGCGAGCGATTAAGCGAACAATAATTTTTTTTAGAAGTTTTAATTAATTTTTATCATTGCTATTTATGGCACAAAATATAAAATTTTCAGAATTAGAAGATTTTGGAATAGGGCCCTTTGAGCTAGAAAAAAGAATAAGTGATCGTGGTTCGCCCCTTATTCCTGATTTTCATGGCATAAATTCTTTTTTTTTTGCTGCAAATTGAAAGAAGAGGTGCTAGGGGGTGCTAGGGAGGGTGGTAAAAGTGGAATTTAAGATATTTTCAACAGCTTAATTTTCGACAATTATTGAACTGATATTCAAAAGGGGGATAGGTTGGGAAGGTAATTGTTGTGCTTTTAATTTGCACACAACTTTTTATAATACGCGCACTATACTTATTCTGGTTTTCCGATATTTTCCAATCTCAGGCAACAGTCAAAGCACTTGGGTATCAACGGTGCACATCAAATCGCCGGAATAGCAATATCAGCGGGTGGCAGGAACAGGCGTGGTCATCAGAAAACCGGCGCGCCACCATTTGAGTCCACAACGCTAAAAGGTATGTAACGAGTTATTAATATTAATTAATTTTGACATTAAGTGCACCACACACACACTACTTTCATCAATTACAAACAGGCCTCGACGGTGACGCCGAGATGCTCGACATGGCTGGCGGCGATGTGCAAGCTAATCCGCAATCCTTACAACCAAAACGGAATGCCAACAGAAACACTGAGTGGGAAACGTCTTCTGAAGAAAACGGTGATTTTTTCCCTGGCACAAGCACCACTGAAGCTTATGATTACTCTATGTCAACTATTTTCGAAATAAATGGTACACACGAAGAAGGCGTCAGTATACCACCCATACCCTACATGACTATAGTGCCATGGGAGCTGATACAGCAGGATGCGAGATCAGAAAAACTTCAGGCCACGGCAGCGCTTTTGGATGCACAGGCTTCATTGGTACCGCTGCAACCACAAAACCCTTTGCTGCGTATCGCGCAAGTACGTGTGGTCATCCATAATATCACACGCTTGACAGAGCAGGAACTACGGCGGGGCCTACAGAGTGTGGGAGGATACGATGAGGATGTCAATGAGAAAATGTGAGTGTTTGAGGCAGAGTAGAATTTGCAGAGTCAATTGTGTTTTTCGCTACTCATTTTTTGCAGCGATCACCGTCCCATTGCAAATCAAACCGAGCTTATCTATTCCGTATTCGTTAATGGTCGTCCAGTGTTAGCTGTAACGGCGGCTAACGACATGAAGTTGGTGTCTGAGACAGAGGCGGCTAATATCATTGGGCAGGAGGTCTATATGAAAGCTGAACGTAAGTGAGGCATAGTAAATATTTTAGTTCAATGGAAGACCGAACTTAACTATTTTACCGTTTAATGGTCCACAGCATATCTGCGCGAGCCGCAGGCCACACCTTTAGCACCGGCCATACGCAGCGGTCAAGCGGGTTTCATAGATTCCATACAAAATAACACAGCTCTGGTTGTGGTTACTTCGGTAGCGATTTTATTGTTGCTGCTGCTTCTAGTAGCTCTTTTACTTATGGGTCGTTCGCGTGTGCGCGAGAAACATAGATTGGAGGAACAAAGGTACTTTTAATATCTCTATTCTCTTTTAATTTTTAATTTTCTAATTGCATACATTTTACACGCACAGGACAACAAGTCGCAATGAGCTACTCGCCGAACTGCAATCAGGGCGCGGCGCTTCCACTGAAACTGGTTTGGACACAGGCCGCTCAACCGCACACTCACGTGACGTTGGCGTGCAGAACTTCTCCTTCGAACACGACGGCAACCGGCATACGCGTGAGCCACGTATCAACTTCCCCAGCCCGCCAAGAGAACGTGAATATCGTCGGGATTCGCTTACCTCCTCGGAAAATACATCGGACTCTTCAGTCTACTGCCCCATTAATCCACCAGCACCAGATGTTCAACGCATGCTTGATGAAAAGGCTGCAACTCTATTCGAAAAACAACGTCGCAGGCATGCACACCAGCACGAGTACGATCAAGCAGAGGGTCGCGAGAACGCTGTTTACACTACTGTAATTACAGAAAAGAAACATGATAAGACACGTCGCAAGACGAAACGACGTTATCTCTCAGAAAACCGTGTGGGTTCTTTAGAGACCAGCCCACGCACACACCATGCAGCCCAATCCTCAGGCGATGAAGTTGTCAGCGGCTCGCTGGACGACGATCAATTAAGCCCCGCATACGCAAATTTCGAAAAGAATGAATCATTCAATCCGCACAACAACTACCATCGCAACAAATTGTTGCACCAAAAGAGCATGTATGGCGATAAGGATGACGGCGAACAGCTACAGCCAACAGAAGCTATAAATAAAGAGATCATACGCGCACTTCAGCCGACAGAAAGATCTTCTGATACCGGCAGCATTGGTTCGTTCTTATCGATGGCTTCTGTGAAAGCATTCCCGAAAAGTTCACTGCCGCAGCCATTGAATCGGGTCTTAGACCCGGTCTTCGTTACATACTACGATAATGTTGAAGATCCCACTGCGAAGAAACAGTCCTATAGCGCTCGTCCGTTGCCAAAACAGCAGAGCAGGCACGACACTTTAGACGCCACAACAATAGCAACCATAGAAAATTTCCCCACACCGAAAGCGCCATCGTCGCACGCGCATTTAGGCGCTTCGCAGAGTGATAATCCCGATCCGGGCGTTGTCGGGCCCATAGTTTGGGAAAGGCATAAGAAACGTTTGAATGAGACATTAGATGCTGATGCTGATGCGGGTAATGATGTTGGGGATAACCACAAAGAAGGGGAAAGGGAGCGTTATTGATTATTGAGTGCTCGTAGAAATTATTGTAGCCAAGCGTAGACTAGAGACTTCCACCACCGTAGCTAATGAGATACAAATGTAGACAAAAATTTTATATATTGATTGATTGCATGATTGATTGATTGCTCGAATACTAAACGTATGCGCATAAACAGACAGCCAAACAGCTCAACACTTGACACTCCCAAGCTCAATGCAAAATCTTCCCTATTCTACATTCTTCCTCTTCTTGTCTTCTTCTATTTCATACCATTCCAATAGACGATATGATAAAGAGATTTGACGAAAGGTACGGCAATAATCCGGGAGCGATAAGAAATCATTATGAGGATTTGCTTGAAAGCGCCATGCAAATGTATTCCAGTCAAGATGACTTGCCGATGCCGTTGCCGACTCGCGACTTCAGCCACAAGCGTAAGCCAACCAAGTGGGAGAATCGCGGTTCGTCGGCAGGAGTGACAAGGTTAGTAAAACTTTTTTCTCACTTTGGTTGTACATAAGTACATTGATTCGACATTTTAATTTCTTATCTTAGTCTCGCTGCACGCCTACATAAGGGCGAGGCCCGCCCGGCTACTGCCCAGCCAGCGAAAACCAGCAAATCTAATCAGTCCACTCAACCACCTTCGCCTGCTAGCGGCGCTTGGGGTGGCAGTATTTACGGTTCACATTCACCACTCACCCGTCCATTTAGCGCTGGACCCATTCAACGCTCGGAAACGTTTCAGGTAGTTGGTCCACCCAGATCGGCGTCAAATCGTTCGGATTTGTCAGCGGAGCCTCTTATTGAGGCTATTAAGAGCGAATTGCGTAGATATAAGGATGAACATCATTAAAGTGTTCATATATAGGATTAATGAAAAATACATATCGACTATTGTGTAATAAATAAGCAAACACGCTGCACAAATTTACTTCAAAATAGCACAAAATATAAATAAGTATCTACTTTTATTTTAAAATTTCGAGTGTACAATAAAATATATTGTTTAGGATTTAAATATAACCGATTTTATGTAGTTTACCAGCAGAGAACTAGTTTTCTGCAAATAAATCAACAGATACAAATCTATCGGGGGATTTAAATTTATTGATTTTTAAGTTGTAGCTAATTCTGTGCTTGTGAAGATGAAAGAAAGCGCCCAGAGGCGAAGTTATACCGGTAGAGCTGTTCAAAGCCAGCAGCGAACTATCAACAGGCTGAACTTCTTAAGCGCAATTAGAATCGTAGGATACTTTGCCCTATCCATAAAAAAGGTGATCCTGCTGTTTGCGTTAATTACTGCGCAATAAGCCTTCTCAGAATTGCTTATAAATTCTACTCGAGGGTACTGTGTGAAAGACTGAAGCACTTCATAAACCGAAGTTTCCAACCTGTCAGTGTGGTTTCAGGCCGTTCGTGCTGTAGCGAAAGTTGAATAACTTAAGAGATATTGTTTGACTACCTCCTACATGCTAGGTTAAACCGGGTACACCTACTAATGGAAATCACTTTACATCACCTACCCTCGCTCAGTCACCTAAATATAGAATTAAACCTTGGAGGAACATTTAAAAATCTTGCCAGACGGATAATACTTTTCTGCATTGAAAGAAAATACATACCAAAGGACTAGAAAATATTTAGCGCTTGCCAAAAAGTGTATCGTGGCAGGTTTAAGGTCAGGTCTTCACATTTTTGGTAGCACTAAAGACTAACAAATGGCATACACGATATCTTATGGGTCAGCCAAGTTAGCCTAACTTAACCTTCGTTCAACATTGAGATTATCGAGTAAGACTTTCTTCCAGGGATGCTTGGAAATGGTCTAGGGTAAACCAAAAGGTCTCTACTGTTGTCTACAGCGATGGGTTTAAATGAACACTGCGCTGGTTGCGACTAGTCCAAGTGGATTTTTCAATATATTTAAATGTAAGTGGCATAGAAAGCCTACCCCTACGTTGAATGGCTGAGACAAGATGGAGCAGTACTTCCACCTAAAAAAATGTGACAAATCAAAAAACAACAATTCCTGAATAGTAAAACTTTGATAGCCATAAACGTGCGGCTTTTTGCCATTACCTCTGCAAACATCCATCTTATCGAATCGAAGTTTTTGAAATTTGTAAATATATCGAGGTATCGAAGTTTCAATGTTATATTAGTTTATAGCGTTATCACTGCTTATCGAATTTTATCGTGCTACCAGAGTGAAACGTGTTACTGAAATTTGTCGATATCTTTCGCTATATGGAGCTATTAAAATTAACTGAGTTGTGGAAATTAGAGGGGTATCCACAGTTTATCGATTTATATCGAGATGTATAAATGTATTAATTTTTTAGTTATCGAGTTAAGCTTGGAATCAAGCTCTCAAGAAAACCCACAAAATGTTTTTATTGCATTATTTCTGCTGCTTGAAAAAGCAACTGCTTTTGCTGTAAATTTTCTTGAAGAAATAAATATACGGGCATTATTTCTTGAGGACTGCAAAATGATTTAACAAATTTTGATAGAAGAAAATTTCTTTTCCATTTCTTGTGCGTCATTTTAAATGCATTTTTCGTTACGACGACGTATTCTAATAAGACGAATACGAATTTGAAGCCGAATATGATTACTGCAATTAAAACGAATACGTCGACAACTACGAAGATGAATACCGAGATGTAAACGAAGACTCATGCGAAGACGAATACGGTGACGAAGTCGAATGGGGACCTAAAATGAATACGAACAAAAATAAAAATATAAAGACCATGAAGTACACAAATACAAATACTAAGTCGAACATTAACACGAAAAGGAATACAAAGAGGAATATGAAGGAAGAAGAGGACGAATACGAACACAAATACGAAGAACATTAAAAACAAGAATTTGCGTACGACGGCGAATATGAATACGAATTCGAAAAATAATATGAAGGCGAAAGCTGAGATGATTATGAATACGAATACGAATACAAATTCAAAGATAAAACGAAGACGAGTAAGAATACGAATATGATAGCGAAGACGAAGTGTAAGTTTAATATTAAGCTTAATAGCAAGTTTTACTTCTGTAGTGTGACCCAGGCGTAATCATTTTTTTGGATGGATGTGTAGTACTTTACATTCACAGTGAAGAAAATGCATTCAATAAATTTTGCACCGTTGTGCGTGTTTTTTTTTATTAGTTGCAGTAAAATTCAATATACGTATATTTTAATTTATCATGTCAAAAAGTAACAATTACAATAACACTGATTTACATTATTTAAAAATATAATTTCGTCATACTTTGTGCCATCTTCTCGCCAATGCAAGGCAAAATACAGTTTTGTGAGCACATTTTATGAATGTATGTGTGTACATATGTGTAAATATCCGGCATGTTCTGCAAATCGTACGATTCGAATCGATCGGTGCAATTTACAAAACATTTTTTGGTGATTTCTGAACGGTGAATGTGACGTAATTGATGTGTTTGTAGCAGTTTCCATTTAAAATATTTATTACTTTCATTACGTATGTATGTACAGTGAAAAATATTTAGCAAATCGCACCGATTTCAAATTTCGCGATGTACAGAACAGGCCTGTATAGTCAAGATTTTTTGCTTTTTTGTTGTGTGCATATTAATTTAATTTGTTTTTTTTTTTTGTATAATTCTTATTAGGCATTTGCGTACATATGTACATATATTAAATATAATAATTTCTGCTTTGAAACGCATTCGATTTTCGATTTAAATTTATTTATTTATATTTTTTTTTCTTTTCTAATATTTTCCTTATCAAGCTTATCTTGACGAAGCCGTAGTTGAAGTTGCAGTCGTTGTTGCCACTATGTATTTGTATTCATAGCCATTGCAAAAGTGTGTCATTTTGTTTAAGTAATTGTTGTTGTTGTTGTATATACATACATATACATACATAAATATGCATGTAGTTGTGTTAATTTTCAAAGGACTTTCATTGTTATGCATTTCTCGCGTGTGTGTGCTTTCGTGGGTGTGTGTGCGTCAGCAGTTGAAAATACAGGTGAAGAGGAGAGGGATGCTTGTGCGTACATATGTATACATATATACATACATATATATTTAATTTTGTATTTTCGTATCAGTTTTACATAGTACCTAAATCTGTTTGTCGTCGTTGCCTTTGCATAACAATGAAAGCCCTCACCAGCCCATTTGAAGAAAAAGTAACGAAAACAAAAGCGACACTAATGCAATTGGCATGAACTTTTAATCTTGTTTTTGTAGTTTAAATATTTATTTTTAGTTAGGTACGTTGAACACTCAAAACGTATACATATACACCGGTAAATCCGAATTGGTTTTTTCTTGTACAACAAATAAATAAATAGTGAAAAAAATTGAGGGCACATATTTTGCAAAATCAACAAATTCAAAAACTGTTATCTTAATATATATTTTTTATTTTTTATTTGATTACTTTTAGTTCAAACGCTTTTTACGCATCCTGTACATTTTCCTATCGCAAACGTTGTCTAGCTAAAATATTTTACTTGTTAATTATTAATAAAATTCTTGTGCCACTTTTCGTCCGTTAAGTTTTTAATCGATTTTTTTATTCTTACCTAAAAAAACTAATTTTATTTTATCTTAAATACCATATAATTTTACAGTTTGCATTGTTCCAGTAAATACATAAAATGCGTTTATCCAAGTGGGTTCCGCAGAGTGTCGTCATCGTCATTAGTGTTGTTCTTTTTGTTGCTATCCTTTAGCCTAATAAAGCTCTTTCTGGCCACTGGCCTTTGAATTGTGTTGTTGTTGTTGCTGTTTTACTTGTGCATCAACGCTACGCTTACCCAAACGTGGGCCGAACCATAGGCCTGAAGTAGCGCTGGGGCCAGTGCCCTTGTTCAGGGCTTGCTGCAATGCCATAATACGCGCCCATTTTCTTAACTCCGCATCGGTGCGTCCCACCCGTGGGAAGGCAATCAAGCTGGCGCGCTTTATTTCACTTTTCGGATATTCAACTGTTGAACAAAAATAAAAAAAAGTCAAATCAATTAGAAATTTCGCAATAACTCAAACAAAAAACAACCACACACGCAGGCTCACACTGCCGTACTCATTAATTTGCATTAGCAACTATATATATTTGTATGTACATATATAAGTATGTATGTATTTACCTTCATAGTCTTCCAACGAGGCGGGATACATGCCGTCGCCGAGCGCTGAGATGTCAGCTTCATGCAAATTATTGACCAGGTTTGGATCGCTGCGCCCGACGCGGGGGAAGGCTATGAGTCCGGATGGTCCACCAGCGGTGCGACGGTTTTTTTGATCCAATTCTGTAATAGTGAATATGTGTGGCTTTCTTAACTATGCATAATAGGCATTGTTGTTGTATTTAAATGTTAAATAAATAAAATTCAAAAATTTGCGGGAATACTTTGCAACGAGCTAGAATTTGATTTTAAAGATAAATAAACAAATGCGTTCAAATTATTTCCATTTTATTCAACTTTGTACGCTTGAGTGTAGGTATATAAAAACGCAGTAGATATTTTGGTTATGCAAATATATTAGCAGAAGCGGTGCGTATTCATTTCAGGTGGTGTACTGGGAGTTTTTAAAACATTGCCATCAATCGGCTGGAAATTAATTGTCAACGTTAGATGTAGAGAAGGGAAGTATCTGTTCTAGCATGCTGTGCCTGTCATTGTTAGCAAGAAGCGAATGCTTGAAATATTCATTGCATTGTTTTAAATCAGTGATTACCAAAGTGGTGCAATTGAACTCTCAGGTGTACGCGGGAGACTCTACGGACGTCTACGTTGGCGTAAAAAATGGGTTTTTACAGGCGGTAAGTGGGGGTCCACCAACTTTTATCTGGTTTCAATAGTACAAAAAAAAAATAAAAAATTTTGGCTAGACTTTACCTATCCATGCAGGCTCAAAAAATTAAGGGGAACAAAAAAAAATTCCAAATTTTTCGCTCATTTTTGCAAGGCTGTAATCGGTGAAAAATTGTCGTGTTGAGAATTTACAAAAGCTTTGAAGCTTTAAAACTCTTATTTTCACATTTATAATTTTCAGACTTCGTGGCTAAACAGTTTTAGGAGCTAAGGTTCTAGTGCAATATTTTGCAAGTTGTTTATTTATTTTTTGGTCCACGGACGTAAAATAATGTTTTCAGTGAGCCGCCATTTGGATCAGATAGCCGGTTTATTTAGCTTTAATTTACTTTTTTTTAGACCACCCTTAATTTTTTTTTAGTAATGTATTTTAAGAGAGTGTTCGCCAGAATTCCTTGTGGAGGAATAATCGAAACGGCAACAGCCCAAGACACGCCCTTTTAATATTCTTTTACTAAAAAAGTAGCATCACGTAAAAGACCGCATATATTTTTTATAGGTCCTTCATTCTCATATTACTGAAAAATAAAATTTTTGCAGTTTGCAGGGTATTCAATCCAATGCTTGCTAATTTTTTTGTCTACCCAGTTGCCAATGACTTTTTTTATAGGTCTTTCTTAGCATGCCAACAAAATCCCCCCGGACCAAGGATTCATGTTCTTTATGCCCCCAGCCCACTAGTACAGTATGTATTCTTGATTCTAAGGGCCGGTTGTTCAATGTCTGGTTAACACAAATCAGAGAACGACTGCTTCGTCGATCACATGTTACATGCAATATGTCGGAAACGTCGATAATGATGTTTAACTGGGAGGTAGTGATAACCAGACATTGAACAACCGGCCCTAAGAGAGTTTAAGATGCCGCTGCAATCATATACCATTTTTGATGCGATTAAGTATTTATGTAAGACATGAGTGCTAGTAAGACTGTCTGATGTCTTGCAGATGTATTCCAAAGATACATATGTATGCTTCATCTAAGGCAGTGATTCCCCAGGGGTCCACGGGAGACACGACGGGGGTCTACATTGGCGTGAAAAAAAGGGGGAGTGAACGAGTTGTAAGTGAGGGTCCACTAAAATTAATTAAAGTTTTTTGAATCGTCTATAGTGCTCTTGACGCACTTGTGCCCTTACCGTCACTTTGTGTCTTCATACGTGTGGATGCCTTAAAAGCCACCTGCAGACTAAAAAGAAACGGATGTTTATATAACACTGCGTGCGGGCGAGTTGGACATTGCCGGTGGCAGAGAGTCGATCATTCAGTGTTTATTCAGTGCCATAGGATAGTACGCCACCATTACCTTTGTTGAAGAGATTCTTATAATGTTGAGTCCCCTGAGGCTGAATGCTGCTTTAATTCCAGCACTGAACCAGGACTCACACATTAGTGATGGCTCCAAAACTGACTCTGGGTCAGTAATAAGCTTTACTTTTCTCTTGGCGAATATGCTTCGGTCTCCCAGGTTGAGCTATATGAACTCCTCAAAGCCATGGACTACGTGGTGGAAAAGAGGTGGATGAGGGCAGGGAGTTAACGTCTCTGCAGGGATAGCCAAGCTGCACTTAAGGCATTGGCCAGCCCTCTAAGTAAGTACTGGTTCGGAAATGCAAGTGTCTATAAAATTATGTCGGTAAACATGAAGAGCTTGCTTTACTCTGGGTGGCAGGTTACTCGGGAGTACTTGGTTATGAGACAACGGACCATTTGGCCACAGTTGGATTAGACCAGGCATTCCTCGATCCGCAACGAGCTACAGCACTCCCTACCTTGGCCATCGAAGCCACCACCAGAAACTGGTTGAATACTTCGCTCAGCCATCTGACTGGGAGCCATAGAGGGGATGTAAGTGGGCAAAAGTGATGTTTCCTTCAATATCAGAAGGTCTTTTAAGTTTTTTGTTCTTATTGATAGACGGGGCTGCATGCAACTTGTTGGACTGCCAGTCGGCAGTCACTTCACGTGGCACAAACATCTGACTGCGATAGGCGTAAATGACAACCCCATTTGCCCATCCTGCCTTGAAGAGCGATGAAAACAAAAATGATGCCATCAACATAAATAAACTATTTTACAAATTTTGCACGTCACTGAACAGGAACGGTTAGGGCTTTTATAAAACGATTCATTTCTAATTGTTTTTGCCCTTTGCATCAAAATATAATTTTTATAAAAAGTGGTCTTAGCAGCATCTTATCAGTCTTAGCAAGCGAAATGTATTTAGTTTTAAAAAGTGAAATAAAATAGTTTTTTAAATGTACCACATTTCGCTGCTTTTGAACTGGCGGAGATCTAGTTACTATGGGAACTGGTACGTTTTTGGAGATAAGGATCTAGTTTCACTTGTTCGGGGTTTCCAAGCAGATTATATACGAACGCAAATTGAATAAAAACCTCTCTCTGTACATCATTGATTTACAGTCGCAAAAATAGCCACTCCTGCTCTTCTCTAGTACATATGTATGTATATATGTCCATCTGCTCTATCAGGTAGAGTTCCTTAAGCAGAGATGCCAACGCAAATGAAATTATCTCAGAGATTCTCACAGCTGGCACATTTCAAACAATTTACTAAGCTTAACCTGCTTTCGATGGGGAATCTATGCAAATTAAACACTAAATTTAAACAAATTACCAGCACGAACACTATGAACGAACAACAACAACTGCCAGAATGGCAAGGATATTCGCATCAGCATGGACACACAACACAAATTTAAAAAAAAGGAAAAAAGGTGAAAATAGAGACAATGTAAGCTATTTGTAGCATAAGTAAGTAAGCAAGTAAGCAAGACAAAGCGTATTGCAAACATCAACCACGACCCAGTTCGTTTCCTTATTGGCCATCATAGCACATAGAAAAGAAAGTGGCGAAGGCTGTGAGTTGCTTATACGCAGTGGTTAACCGATGGGGTGCGCTGTTGGTGATCACAGTGAAAATCAGTAGTTGTTGCCTTTAGCGTGATTAATGTTTTCTAATACCTACATATGTATATGTATGGGTGTATGTAGATGGATATGCATAAGTAGCATTTAGATGCTTTATTTGTTAATGATATACGTCAAATTTTGGTTATTCTCGGCTACAATACTTGTTGAATTGTTATATTGCACGTTTAATAATATAGAGATGTAACTCAAAATTGACGTTTTTGGAGATTTCATTATGCAATTAATAAGCATGGCAAGTAGAATATGTTCAGTGTAATAGATAACCCAACTTTCCAAACATGGCGAAGATACTATGTGTCTTTTTGTATACCAATTGTATGAATTGATAAAGCTTTGATAGCTGATGTGTACCGGGCAACTTGTATAGTATTCTGGAGCATAAAAGGACTCAATCTTCACTTTCCAGGCTTATGTGCTCTAATTAGAGGATACGGGTTTAATTTTTAAGTTTAAAGTGCATTTTTTTTTTGTAAAGCTCGAATAATTAAAGGAAAATTTTAATTGGAAAACAAAACTGTATTTAAGTGAGAACCTATGTCCCAATTTAAAAAGCGACTTTTTATCATTTGTTTGCAAAAAAAAAAAACTAACTCATTTGCATAACCTCAAAAATTTTCGTATTAATTTCAATTTACCATTTTATGTAAGCTTTTATAATTTTTTTAACTTTCGGCAAACAAAATAGAAAAGGAAATTGATAAATTAAGATGTAGTGAGTTGATTTTATTTAACTTAAACCGCCGTATCCAGCCGTTTTAAAGAAAAACGGTTTTTTCTGGGCTATCATGCTATTACAAAAGGAGAGTTGTTTGAAGTTAGGCAGATTGGATGTTCGAAAAGAGAAATGTCTTTTTCGGTTGTCAGCCATGTTGAAAAAAATTTAGTGCTGTTCATATTTTTGAAAGTTCCATGAAACTCTTTGAAGAAAAAACGCATCCTTTTAGCAATTATTTATCAAAGAAAGACGAAAATTATGGAAAACAATTTGGAAAGGATGCTAAAATATTTAGATTTGCGTTTCTTGCTGATGAAGATCTTTTCGAAATTAAAAAGCCAACTGTGTCGACAGCAGCCGGATTCTAACTTTCGCTATCGCTAAAATGCAAAATACGACTTTTTTTAGCTGTCTCCAAAACTAGCGGTTCTGTTCTTTCATTCGCTAAAAATGGCTTAGCCTAAATTTTTTGGTGGCAAAAAGTCGTCCAATTATAGTGATAACTAGTGAAAATGGCAGCACCAATTTGGATTACATTTCATGTCCTGTAGCGTAGCTATGGCTATGTTACAAAGATACTTGCGCCGATTCGCAAAGACCATTGATGAGCAGCCTTCGCAAAAACGCAAATCCTTGAGAGAATTTACGGATTGAAATTTCGAAATTTTTTGCTCAACATGAATAGAGCTTTGAACAAACTTTTCACAAATTGGTTTCAAAAATATTCGTATTATTTTCTTTTAACCAGCGATTTTTGGTAAATGTATCACAAAGCAGCATCTGCATTCTGAATATAAATAATATCGGTGGAGAATTGGGAATACTGAAACCTTAAGTGAAAATTAGGTATTTCATGAAGAGTAGCTGCTTTAGGAATCTGTCCTCAACGCATTTCTGCGATACATGTAGTAAATATTTTTCTTTTTTTAATTTATGAATTTCGATAATACCATAATTAATCGCTGAAAGAAACCATTTATGTAAATGTGACCATACTTATTTTATTATGTAGCTCATTTTAAGGGGAGAAGGTTGGTTATGGCAAGAAAATAACTTGTGTCAAAACCCAGCTAATTGGACGAAGTTGTTGAGTGTAGTACTCATGTAACATGTAAACACATGAACATAGAAAAAAGCGGAAAAGCCTGTTTTACGAAAGCCAAGTCATGTTTTCACATTTTATTTACTACCTTTACACTTTTTGACGTTTGCCATCTTTTTACAATAAAATAATGGAATATTTTAGCTGATATTAATTTCGCACAGAAAAATTGCGTTACCCCGGTAACGTTTTAATTTTTTCCGCAATTAAGTTTTGCTGAAATTCTGGTGTTGCACATTTCTCGGGAAAATGCGAAAGGGGTTTACAAATTGAAAGTAAATTTACAGCGTGGCGACGAATAACTGTTACCCAGATTTTTTTGAGAAATAAAAGGCACCTTTACAGATTTTGTGAAAAAAGTATTTTGTTGTTAATTTTCCACAGATTTTACTTTAGTTGTATTAATTAGTTTTTAAATTTTAATCCTTATTTACATTTGCCAGCAGTGTAATCTTTGAGAGAAAAGTTCATTTGGCACGCAGGTCTTCGTCAGTTAATTTATTCCATATCTTCTGTAACCATAGGCACATTTTCTCCATTTTGGGTCTCTTATACTCCCCCTTTTGTCCAACATAAGGCCTCATACTCATAAATCGAATAGACTCGAAACTGGTGACTAGGACGGCCATTCATTCAACTAACCTTATACAGTTTTTTTCATTTTTGTATTTTTTTTATACAAAGCCTAAGAAAAAATACACCTGAAAAATACTTGCGTGCCAAATGAACTTTTCTCTCAAAGTTTAAACTGCTGGCAAATGTAAATAAGGATTAAAATTTAATAACTAATTAATACAACTAAAGTAAAATCTGTGGAAAATTAACAACAAACTACTTTTTTCGCCAAATTTATAAAGGACCCTTTTATTTCTCAAAAAAACCAAGGTAACAGTTATTCGTCGCCACGCTGTATTTACCGGTAACAAAATTTACCGGTAGAAAAGTTCTATAAATAGCATGACCGAGAGGCAATTATTTAAGTTGGCATGATTGCCGTACCGAGTGCTATACCTTCATAATAGTGCTGAGCGTTGCGCTTGCCAGCTTGTTTTTACTGACTTTTATGTTTTGTTGGCCACTGTAGCCGAAGGCTCAGAGGTGCGTTCTACCAATCCAAATCACCTGGATTCGTGCCCTGGTCAAAGAAATGTCTCAAAAATATTGAGAATTTGTTTTTTCTTAACACCGCTCGCCCCACGGCAGGCAATGGCAAACCTCTAAGTGTATTTCCGTCATGAAAAACCTTCTCATAAAATCCATTGGCTGTTCGAAGGCGGCGTAAAGTAGTAGGTGCCTCTTTTTTTGAAACAAAATGAAGATTTTTTTTTAAATATTGCACAAGGTTTCATATTTTTTTTTTATAAAAAATAAAACTCTTACTCATGAAAGTATTTTATAATTACAAATATAAAAGTCAGTCGGTAAAAATTTTTTTGCGACCGTGCTAGGCATTTTCTTCCATATAAAAAAAAAAGAAATGGACAACACCGTGAGACAAAAAATTATTAAAAATCTTCGTGATTTTCTAACGTCTTGAAATTTGCACTTTGTCCTACTGAAATTTAATCGGCTACATAATTACAATTAAAAAAAAAAAAACTGAATAAAAAGTTGGAAATTTTTGGGTGTAATTCGTAAAGTTTGTTGAATTTTTTTTAATTTTTGTACAAAGTTGGAAATGTGGATTTGTGTGGTGCTGGTTATATAATGCGCTAGACTTTTATAAAAAAGTAATAAACATTAAACAAACGAAAGAAATGAAGCCACTTGTTAAAATGTAACCTAACTTAACCAGCTGACCACCTCTTCAGGTTTCTTGATGAATCCGAATATCCGTCCTAAGTATTAGTTTAAAAACATCTGCTCTTTTGTACTGAAAACGTTTACGTTGACATTAAGAAACGGCCGCAAGATTTAATTTTTTAATTTTTTTAATCATTATCTCTTTCTATTTAGCAAGGTGTCGAAAAACGTGTTTCTGCAAAAATGTAAAGTTTGTTTGATTGGGAAAAATTTCGTTAAGGGCAACAAAAAAAAAACCTAGAAATGGGCGTGGTAGTTTAGAGACTAAAGTTAACAAAACACAGATTTACGCAGAATATGCATCAATAACATGCTATAGTTTAAGTAATGTTGAAGATATGAGCGTTGCAGTAAAGGATTATTTTCGAAAATGGACTTTATATATTTTTGGGAAATGCCGAAAAATCTTCTTAGTAAGTTTTCAAGACCATGGGTTTTTTTTTTAGTTTATTTCTTGCCTAATTTGATATATAACAGATTTTAAAATAAAAACATTTTTAGGCGCCGGGGCCACTCGTTCGTAAATTATGGTTTATGGTTTTTGCGCTACACATCCCCTAAATTTAAACTATATGTTTAAATTATGTACACATATATCTTAAGGGTACATGTGATTTACGTAGCTTCTCATTAAAAACGTTCCTGTAAATATATATATGGCTTTAATTATTTGAATTTGTCAAATTTTCTCGAGGTCCTTCCATATAAATCTTTATTTCCCGTCACGGAATGTTATGTCAAATAAATAAAAAATACCTCTGTTATAGCGGAAGTATGACACTTACACAAGATATTAGGTTTGAATATATATAACCATTTGGAAAAAAATAACCTTGTTTTTTTACTTAAGGAACAAACTTTAGAGCGGTTTTTCTTGCTTTTCTAATTGCTGCGATATAAGGACTTGCAGTTTAATTTCCAGATATTTAGAGTTTCTTTGTTTAACTTGCCAATAAAGTTTTTTGCATTGTTTCACTTACTTACAAAGCAAAGTTTTTACACTTAATTTTTATTTTAATTTTTACTTTTATTTTTCGTTATTGTTCATTGTGCAGTTCAGAAGTTTTAAACTCTTTTTTGTGTCACCTTTAAAACTCAAGTCAGTTTTGCGCACTTACCAGCTTCGGAAAATCCAGCTAAAGCCACGACAACAACAGTCGAACAAATGATAAAGTCCAAACAGTAGAAAGACTTCATTTTGATAAAATCCTTTGTTGTATAACAAAACTACCCGACAGCGTTAAAAAAGTAAAAAAATAAAAAATAAACGAAACTTTGAATTACAGTTGTTGCTTTTTTAAGCAGAAAAAATATCGGAATATTTAAAAATAACCGTCGCTAATTTGACCACCAACAAAGAGCACTGAGCGAATGTGATTGTATTTCTAGCTGAGTGAAAGTGTAAATGAATGGTAATGACAAGCGGTGCCGAGCAATCACAAATTGTCACAAGTTCTCACTCTGCTTACTGGTTGCTTTGCTTGTGTTTGGCTGTTCGCGTACTTCGTCTTACCACGTTCACCGAAATTATGCTTGATAGCTGTGAAATCGCATGTCCTTTTATAGGAAAAAGACAAAAGCCATCGCCGGCAGGCTAATGGCAAAGCAACAAAGCGCATCAATGTGGCAACATAACTACAAATACAGCTGCGGCAGCAACATTGGCACCAGTATCTACAAACGAACAGCGGTGGGGGCGTTAAGGGTGGCAGCAGCGGCTAGGAGCCCACGCATAGCGGAACTTACTTACCACTAACACCAATAGCCATTAATGGGATATGTGAGCAACATCGCCACTACACTACACCTATTTACTTGAAAGGGAACACATTGTGGGCGACGGGTGCCCTTACTGGGGTGTCGTGTGTCGGGTGTGTGCGTGTATACGTATATGTTCAAGCACACATTTCACTGCGAAAGTGCTACAGCTAAAACGTACGTATTCAAAAGAAATTGTAAAACAATTTTTTTTTTAAATAATTTTATTTCACACAAATCTACAAATTATGTATTTTTATATATGATTTTAAAACGAAATATTCGCAAAACCAAAACAAAAAGTGTAGGATTGTTTATTTTTTTTATTAAGGAATATAACTGAAAATTGATAAAATTACGCTGAAAATGTTCATTTTCAAAACTAAAGCGAAACGTTTTAAAATTTTTTTTTATGAAAATTCTTTTGTGATAAACTGGCACTTTTAAAATAAAACCGCAAACTTGATTACTGCAAATGTAATATGAAAACGTTTTAAAATTAAAACAAGTTTTGTTAACCTTTACAAATCTACTTATCATGAAAATGTTTTTAATTGTGTGAATCATTGGTCGAAAATAAAAATATTGTGCAAATAGAAAAGTACGTATTGTTCCTCTCATGCATAAAAAGTGAGCTTAAGGTCTGACTCGATTTTAAGTAGATAATAATTGATGTATTATGGAACGAATTTCCGTCATCCCTTGTCAAATTTGGT
>NW_016166974.1:0-22641 GCF_001687245.7 Rhagoletis zephyria | reverse complement strand
AGTGGAATTGAAGGAGCTTCATGTGGTTCGGGAGACGTGTCGTGATGTGAGGTGTGAGTGAGGTGTATGTTCTTGCCGCCGTTGGCTGTGTGTGCAGCTGAGGTGATTGCCGCCCTGTGGTGGTGGTGGGGGGCGTCANTGTAATCGTCTTCGGCATACACAGCAGGTGTATGTTTCTGGCCCAGGGTTTGACTCGATGCCAGCCCTGAGTAGGAGAATGCGTAGTGAATGTAGCCCTATGGACGGACAACTTCTAAGATACTTCGCCGACCTAAACGAGGTTAGATCGCCGAAACAACAGCCCTTGGTTGGGTGAAACCCGAGTCATTCCGGTACGTAGAACCGGCTGTCGTGGGAATGTCGAGGGTCCGTGTCGTTCTGCTCGGTCGCAAGTTCCAACCGCGACACCGCCCACTGCCACCACCACAGGGCGGCACCTTCCTTACCCCCCACTTAACAATAAGTGTCCTGGCAGGATATTATCCTGAGATAGGTGCGCTCCTCAGAGGTGAAAACCGTATGTTAGCTGGCGACTTTAACGCGCACCATGATCTTTGGCATTCAAGCCTGTCAAATGATCGTAAGGAAACATACTTGGCTGAGCAGATAGATGATTTGATATTCTGCACCATGGACGACGACGCACACACCAGGATGTATGGTAGCTGGTAGCTCGCCAGATATAACAACAGTAAGTGCTGGTCTCGTGAGAGCAAGTTCCGTAGGGTTGCCACTGCTGCTGCAGTCCGCTAGGGATCTCAACACTGAGATTCGGCAACGAGTAAACGAACATAAGCGGAAGAAGTGGGAACAGCATTTAAGACTTGCAGCTTCGTCTCTGGTGTGAGCAAGCATTGGTCAACCGTGAGGTCATTATCCAATCCCGCGGAGAGTGACAACAGAGCTGAAATCTCTTTCGGCGGCAGCGCCTGGTCGGACCCGGCGCGAAGCGCGATCTACTTTAGCCGACAATTTACGCTGCATACTCCGGCGGAAAAGACCATATGTCAAGTGACCAGAAGGCTGTATAAAATGCCAACACAAAGCGCGCTCTTATTTCACCAGTGGTGAGGTTCAGGTAGCCATCGGGAAGGCGAAAGCCTCCAAATCCTGAAAAAATTGGGTCCTACGGGAGGAGATTACCTTACCAAGGTTCTCAATTTGTCTAATGCCACCCTCATAATTCCAGACATGGGGAGGGTGGTCCCATGGCTCGAACCGGGGAAACCGGGAGGAGATTACCTTACCAAGGTTCTCAATTTGTCTAATGCCACCCTCATAATTCCAGACATGGGGAGGGTGGTCCCATGGCTCGAACCGGGGAAACCGGGAGGAGATTACCTTACCAAGGTTCTCAATTTGTCTAATGCCACCCTCATAATTCCAGACATGGGGAGGGTGGTCCCATGGCTCGAACCGGGGAAACCGGGAGGAGATTACCTTACCAAGGTTCTCAATTTGTCTAATGCCACCCTCATAATTCCAGACATGGGGAGGGTGGACCCATGGCTCGAACCGGGGAAACCGGCCAACAAAGAAGAGTTTTATCGTCCGATAACTCTCCTTTCCTCGGTAGCGAAGACACTTGAGGCCTTGCTACTCCATACATCGCGAATCACCTGAACCCAGCGAAGCATCAGAATGAATTCCGCACAGCAAAACAAGAGCGGTTAATGCCATAAACACCCAGATATCACATCGCCTAAACCGAAACCGCAACTTTGAGAGAAACAGTCCTAGTAGCGTTGGACCTGTCAAAGTCGTTTGACACCGTCAGTCGCTCCACGATACAAGAAGATATTGAGGTTTCCTCTCTTCCACAGGGACTTAAACGGTGTGGTCGCCGGCGACTAGTAGGACGCAGTGGATGAAGCTACAGACCTGCCAAAACACGCCCTGTGGGGAAAATCTCTAGTTCTAAACTGGTGCGCATGTAGTACGTTTAGACCCAGCACTGGTTCGCTATAAATCTCTTTTGCATACAAACAACTGGCGAATTTAACATGGCGATGTCCTAGGAAGTGTCAATTGCCTCCCGCTGCATCCGTTTTTCGATAGTTCCGAAGTAGTTCTAAATTCTATAGTTCCGAACCAGTTTTAAAATCGCCAGACGAAAGAAAAAAGTATTATGATTTTTCAGTCTTTTCGGTTCTTCCGTGTGCGATTTTACATTATTTTCAAAGAAACGTTTTTTTTTTTTTTCAATTTGAAATTAAATTTGTTTGAATGATTGTAAGAAATGTACGTTTACATACCTTTGGCTGTAGCTGACTTTGCAGAGGTGCTCGCTGTTATTTGTTACATTCCAGTTGGCCCCAAGATGTTAGTATGTTAATACAAAGTTTTGTTTTGTATTACCAAACTATGAAATAGCATCTGCGAAGTGCAGAATGAAAGTGCATTTGAACGAAAAAGCCGCCAAACACATATCTATGTAAAGTAAACAAGCCCCCCGCTGCATCCCTTTTTCGATAGTTTCGAACTAGTTCTAAATTCGACAGATAAGATCTAGTTCGTTCTGCGTCCCTTTTTCTATAATTCCGAACCAGTTCTAAATTCGTCACTTAAGATATAGATTTCTAATAAAAAAAGAGAAATAAAATAGTTTTTTAAGAGACCCACATTTCGCTGATTTTGAACTGGTGGGGATCTACTTACTATCGGACTGGTTCGTTTGTGGCGATAAAGATCTTGTACGGAACTAGAAATTTTATGCACCAGTCCGCGGTTTCCCTGCAGGGCGGCAGCCCGGACAGCGACCGGATGCCTTCTGATGTCGCCGCAACATGCATTACATGACGAGGCTCAAATGCCCCCAATCAAGGAGGATAACACAATGCTCTGCAAACAATTCCTAGTAGGGTGCCACTGACGCTTGCAGAAGCACCCTCGCCACGACACGCTAGAAGACATCTATACGAACTGACGGACGAAGTCCAGAGGTTCATAAAATAACCTCTGTAGCCGACATCATACCAACAGGCCTTACACGGAGTCAGTTTCAACAGGAGTTACATAGACTCTCGACCTGTATCCTGGGCACACAACAACCAGACATAGAGGAGACACGGCTTCGTCTGCCTCGGCAGACTCGGACTACAATAGCCCAACTTCGCTCTGGCTACTGTAGCAGTTTAAATTCGCACCTGAGCAGAGTGCGAGTGCCCGGCATGCGGAGGGACGCCCCACGACTCGAGACATCTCTTCGCATGCCCACAAAACCCCACTCATCTGAAGCCCCTGTCCCTATGGACGGACTCCATAGAAGCTGCACGCTTCTTGGGCCTCCCCTTGGTTGAGCATGACGACAACGATTGAGAGACAAACCGATCTGGGCGGGGTTGTTGTAGCCGCTACAACAACAACAACAGGTTTTATGGCATTTCCACGACAAGGTAGATATTTAATAAAAAATTGTTGACCAAGATTAAACATTAAAAAAAAAAACACTGGAGTCATTACTTTGAAGATAAGTCCCGCTTCACACGAGCCGACAGCTGATTGTCCGGTAAAAAATGTTCATCTAACAGGGCTCGGATCGAAAACCACGGAAAAAAAATTACGTGATACGTAAGTCGTATAAGCTGGATAAATACTAAGTTCACGTATGTAATAACCCGAAAAATGTGTGATTACGTTACGAGTAATACGATATCGTATGTGTCGATTCGAGGTCAGCTGCCGGATAACCAAAAACCGGAGTACGTGAAACGGTTCTAATAGTCATTAAATCTGATTCGACATGAAATTCTCCAAATGGCAAACTTTTTTCAATTCAATGCCCTGCGAAAAAATCGACATAATCACATGGTCCAAAAAATAGGTGAAGAATAAAGACAAATACAAAATTTTAAGAGAAAATTTTCAAATAAGGCAGTGTCATATCTTTCTCCTCGCTCTTATTATTTCACATGCTATAATTCCACCATGCCCATACATACACATTTCATAAATTTTCAGTTTAATCAATTTTAAAAATATCAAATTAAAGAACGTAGAGAAGGCAGAAGCGTTCAAAGATCTTTTTTATGAGCGCATGGAGTGTACTCACGATCACTGCCCCCTCATGATATACAAATCGCGCTAGGAAATTTTAAACCAGGGAACAGTCGCTAACCTTTTTAAAACAGAGTTCGTATAGCCATCAATATCGGATACCGGATTTTTTTTTATCGAATAAACCGGTTTTTCATTTCTTACAAATCTTGAGATCTTCGTAAAAGTTTTAAGTTTTTGGAAGTTTTCAACGCTATTTCCAGTTTATGGGAAATGCCTAAATAGTTTAAAAACCATATCCTGGGTTATTTGGGGGTGAATAGTATATCATATTTGATTACAATAAATCAATGTTTAGGGCTTAAACATTTTCTACGGGTTTGGCCGAGCTGCTCTTCCAATTCGTGTTCTGCTTCTTGAAGTTGTGAAACAAATCTACACTTTTACTCCACCTCCCAAGAAGCTTTTTATAGCTGAGGTTTGCCACTGTCTGCCAAGGGGCGACCGCTATTTGCAAAAACATTTTTATTTTTATTTTTTGATGTTGCAGGGACCTAAACCAATCACCTCCGGAGTGGCAGTAGGCACATTTAATCACTCAGCTACGGCAGCAAGAGCACTACTTAAATCTAAAAAAAGTCAGAATAAATGCAATAGATTATTAAAAAAAAAGTTAAAATTAGACAAAACATGAATTTTTCACTGATTTTTATTTGTTTTACCTTTGCTCTAAAAAAAAAACTTTGAACTTACATATAGATATTGCTTTGCTCTTTTCTAAATTAAAGTTTTATCTGATAAAAGTTTTATGGCAATTTTTGGTCACGATTTCATAAGCATTTTACCTGCATAAAAACGATGTACAAGAAAACCGGTTTATCCGGTTTTTTTCTTAATTTCAAAATCGGGAACCGGTTTCTTTTAATTGCAATGTTTCGAATAACTCGAAAACTGGTTTTGGAAAAACGGCATATACAGTCGGATCTTAAAGCACGACAAGTCTAAGTTCATTGACCTCAAGTATCCCGTTCTAGTACTTTCCCACCAGATATATTTTTCTAACCCCCTAATGTATCACCCTAATGTCAGTAATTTAAAGCTCATCGAAAATAATTACACTGTTTCTAAGGAAGTCTTTGGATTATTCCAGTAGGACTATGCATAAAAAAAAATTTTTATACTTTAAACTCAGTTGTGTACGGCGAACTTTTTTTGTTTGCCTGCAAGGTGGTACGGTCTAATGTACGTACATATCGATGCATGCGCTTATCTCACAGCGGAAGTAGTAGTTTGCCGAATCAAATGTTGAAGTAAAAAAGTGTACATGAAATAAGTACTTGTAGTGATAATGATTCACACCGGCGCGCAGACAATTGCTCTGAAAACAACAACAAAAACTGTTAAGCTTTTAGCGAGAGTTTTAGCGAGAGTTCGGCTAAATTTGAGCAGCAACAAGAGCATATAGTATTGCAAAAAATAGTAAAAAAGACATAAACTTTATGGCAGCTATGTACTACGTATAAATAAACTAATAATTCAAATTCGAGTTTTTGATTTGAAATTTTTTATATACAAAAATTTCAATATAGACGCACATGCCGCTGTGACTGCTTTGCTAGCTGACCTCGTGCAATATTAATTGATTTAAAGCTTCTACATTCGCTTTGAATTCAAATTGGCAGGGGTTGAAATTCACTCGGAAGTGAATTGCAGAACCTGTCTGATTGGCGTCAGTTGGCACAGAAGATAAACGACTGTCGTGGTTTGATGGGGCGGCCAAAACCGTTGAGGCGGTTAAAGCGCCAATCAAGAAGAATAAGAAATTCTGCATTAAAGCTTATGCCGGGAAGTCCCGAAAATACTGAAACAATCCCAAAATGTCAAAAACTGAAAATAAAAAGGACCGAAATAATCACCAAAGTTCTTTAAAAAATCCCGCAAGGAAGAACTCTAAGGATGCCGAAATAGTCTCATAAATCTCGGAAGCAAGAAAACATAAAGAAAAAGATCACCAGAAGAGTACCGAAGTTATTTCCAAAGTAAAAGAGGAAGAGTTTCAAAAAATCAAGAAAATATCGAAATAGTCTCAAAAATTCCAAGTAATCCCACCAAATCAAAAAAAAAAAACTTTCGAGGAAAATTTCGAAAGTATAACATGAAAACCTCTACAAATCAATAAAAGTTACGTAAAAATTTCTGAAAATATAACATGAAATATCTTGAAAAATCTCAAATATCCTGAAGAGTTCGACAAAAAAAGACTGAAAATATAACACTAAATATCCCGAAAAGTCCCGAAAGCAAGAAAAGTCCAAAATTGCGTTTTTTTTTAAGACCGAAGAGATAATGAAGAATCCTGAAAAGTGCGGCAAAAATCCTAAGAATGTCTTGAAAAGTTTTGGAAAAACACCAGAGAATTGTATTCCATATTCACTCATCGATGCAAGGTTTACACCGGAGGTGATAGAGTGGAGAAGGCGAGCAGATGGTCAGCATTTCAAAAACCTGCTTGATGCACTTGACGTAAACGTAATTGCAAAAATCAACTATGTACATACAATACATTTTTGCGATATTTTTTATTTATTTATTTAAGGACTAGTTTCGGGTTCTCCACCAAGATCAACATCTATATTTTATATGGGGCGCCCCATTATTTAGTTATACGTACAAAATAAAGACAACCACGAAAATTTCACAATTCTAAACACATTTTCAGGGATCGAAAAAAAATAATTTTTTTCTAACCGCAAACATTCAAAAAAAAAAAAAGCGTTTGCCTTTATTTCTCATATTATTGAAGCATATTCATATAAATTCATAAACTCGCAAAAATTCAAGAAATTAGTTGGACCTGAAATCTGAAATCCCATAGTAAATTGATAAACTCGCTGAGTTATAGCTAGTCAAAGTCAAAATTTTGTAAAATTTTTGTGATCTAAAAGAAAAAATTAAATTTTCCAAACCCTGGTAGCAAGCCCAATTTTTTTTTTTTAAATTTGAAATAATAGAATAAAACCACGTTTCCTATCGAAAAATTGATTATTGAGAAAATTTACTATTTTACAGTTTATTTTATCCTCCCATTCGGCTTCGTTGTAAGTGTTTATTGTTGGACAATTTTTGCTCTTAAAATTAAGAAAACTATGTCGATCAAAAATAAAACGACTCAAAAACGCGAATATGTGGTAGATTTCCGACCTTGTGCTTAAAAGAGTGACAGATCTACCACAATGTGGTAGAAGTCCGATCACTGGCCGCACCTCGTACAGGAATAATTTCTTCAAATGAGTGTAGGAGGTAATAAAGTAGACTTTTAGGTGCTGGATGCAGCTCTTAAGAAAAACGTAAAATTTGTATGAAATGATGCACAAGAAATAATAAAATAATGTAAAAAAAAATATTTTTTAAAAACAAGCTTTTATTTAACCTGTACAATCAAAGAAATAAAATGAAGTAGTGTAACAAAAGATTTTTTAGCAATAAAATTTTGTCAAAACTGCACTAAAATTAATAAAATAAAATAAAATAAGTTAAGGTCTCGTTAAAGTTACCAAAAGCCATTTAGTGAAACGAGTTATTCAAACTCTAATGAAAATTACTAACAATTTGTACTAATTTACTTCGTTTTTAAAAAAGCTTGTCGCGCGAATAGCAAACCGGCATTTACATACGTATACATACATACCTAACCAATTATGCATGTACGCTGAATTCAATTATTCCTTGATGATTGTACAGGTTAAATAAAAGCTTGTTTTTAAAAATTATTTTTTTTTTACATTATTTTATTTTATAATTTTTAGTCCATTTATAAAAGCGTTGTATGTATATTAAAAAGTGTTATTTTATTTATGTACAAAATTTTGCAATAGATATTAAAATAATTCAACTTGCAATGAAAGAGAACAGAAGACTTGGCAAGCAAAATGTTGTTTGCTTACGGCCCGTCTCCACAGGCAAAAGTTTTTGCCTACCAACTGTCATTTTTATTGCCTGATAAAAATTTTATCAGCGGCAATATTTGTGCGTGGGCATTTTTTATCTTGATAAAAGCATTTATAAGATGGCAATTTTTGCCGGATTTCATCAATTCAAAAGTTTAAAAAATATGCTATTTCACACCCAAGCAAATAATAACACATACTTTAATAGAAAACTGTTCAATTTTTGCTTTTATATTGAAATATCGATAATGTTGTCTCCACGAAGCTATGTAGCTGTCAAAGTACCAAATTGCTGGCAATATTTATCAAGATAAAAGCTCTGACAGTTATTGCTTGCCAAGAGCAATATGCGGTCTCCATGGGCAAAATTTTGCCTGATAACATTATCAAGATAAAAACTTTTGCCTGTGGAGACAGCAAGTTACGTTTTGTATAAACATACATATGTACATATAGCAGCAGTTAGTTTTATTTAAAGAAATTGCGTGTCGTCCATTTCCGCTGTAGCATGACATATATTTAGGCGCAATATTTAACTTCTTCTGGCGGGGCGACTTCTGGAGTCTTTTAATTGTATCTCCTTGATATGATGCCTACAAAGAGGTTCATATCTAGACTAGGAATAGCTTTGCTACACTACCGCCGCGGCGCGCCGGTAGCTTTAACAATTTTATAGTGGTTTTACGTTATTTGGCAAATTACGCTCTGTTAGCCATAAATCTTACTATTTTTTGACCGCCTTTGAATCAAGACCCCATGGAGAATTCATTTTCATTTTTAATTGCATTGTCATCGTGATTGGAACTATGCTGAAAATTTCAAGTCTCTAACTTGTCGGAAAGTCAGTTTAAAATCGGTTGGAAATTTCCGCGATTTTCGCGGGATGACCAAGTTGAATAAAAGCTTATAACTAAAAAAAAAAATTTCTTCTATCAAAATTTCTTAAATCAGTATGCAGAAAATGATGCTGTTATGTGTGAAAAACTACAGGCAGCGCTTTAAGGTCTAATTACATATTAATTTGTAATCGGTTTTTTGTTTTTGTTTATTTCAATAATACTCTTAGGGCCGGTTACTCAATGTCTAGTTAACACTAATTTTCGTTTAAACATCATTATCGACGTGTTCGGCTCCATGCATATAACATGGAGTCGGTAACGTCGATAACGATGTTTTACCGGAGATTAGTGTTAACCAGACATTGAGTAACCGGCCCTTAAGGTAACGCAAAACAGTTTTTTTTTCTTTCAGTTTTTCGAATTGTAAAACCCCCGTATGCATACCCATTTTCAACAACTGAATTAACCAAACTACCATTGACAACAACACAAAACAGACGTACATATGTATGTACACATTGTATACAGTTGAAATATGAGCAACGCGAAAGCTTTTTACGCTACGCTCAAAAGCCACAATGAAACAACGCTTCGCCACTGCCATCGTTGTTAGTTGCCTCCAACACGATTCCCCAATCAGATCGCTATCGCCCACGAATACGGGCACAAGCAACGGATGTAGAACCTAGTTAAGAAATTGTGTCGTAACTTGTAACAGTAATTTCAAGAACAATATCCGTTCGTTTAAAAGTGTAAGAATAGGTGTAAGAACAAGTGTAGAAAACAGCAAACCAAATACATATACATATACACAATGCATAATCCCGATTTTGTACCAGCGACAATCGGCGGCGGTCTTCTGCCGTCCACATCAAATGCATCGATCGGGGTATTTCGATCTCTGCATGTGCACTTCTCCTCCAAACAGTTGCCACCGCAAGAGCGTAGACTGGGAGAGCTTTTTAAAGAAAAAATCGCTGCCAAAGAGTTCTTCTACGGCATCGAGTTGACAGCGCGTTCCTATGGCAAACAACAAAGAGTACTGGACTATGATAGTTTTGGCACCTTGTTGCCGCTCTTCACCTCGCTGGTATGGCTGGGGCTGGACTATGCCAATGTTGCGAACGTCACAGCGGTGGATGCGGTAGGGATGGGACGACGACTGCAATCGCGTGTGGTGGTAATGCCACATTTTACTTGCTATCGCGCCGATTCAAAGCGACTCGACGATTTTTTGAGCCTCAACTTCGCGAATGTGTTGGCACTGCGAGGCGATCAGGTGGATGCGCAGCAGCAGTTCCAGCACGCTAAGGAATTGGTGGAATATATGCGGGGCAAGCGTGGTGGTGAGTACATATGTATGTATGTATGTGCGTATGTACATTAGGGTGGTGCTTAAAAATCAAATGAAGGATTTTTTAGGTCTCACCCCCTCAATCGATAATACACAGATGTCACAGATATCACATATAAATTTTGGTCCCGATTGGAGTCGTTTAAGGCGTGTCGCAAAGGGGTCAAATACCAGATGCCTCTAAGGACTCAAGAATTAAAAATATTTTTTTTCACTTAATGTCTAAAATTTATACTAGTAAAGTTGAGGATATCACATATAAATTTTAGTTCCGATTGGCCTTGGTTAAGACGTCTTCATGGGGTAATCTGAACTTTGGCTCTTGTGCGACACGCCTCAACCGTCTCGAATCGGGACCAATATTTACATGTGATATCTTCGACTACACAAATTTGCTTCCTACATTTAAGAACCGCCCTAATGTACATATGTAGTTCTAGATTGCGACGACAGTTATAATTTTGTTGCTATTGGTTTGATGATGATGAGTATTTTTTGTCAGTTATTTAATTGATTTATTATTGCAATTCAAAAATTTCCAAAGTAGTCACTTGCCTAGTTAGTTGTTAGTGTTTTTGTTATGCACTTTATTAACTCAGTGTCAGTTAAGTAGCCGCTTATTGCATGTTGGTATAACGTTCGCACTTAATTGTTGATTATACAAATTGATAGTGCAATGAATTTACAATACTAAGCGGTCATAAGTATATATTTATTGCTGTAGAGAGGTGTACTGAAGTAATTTTTGTTTGTTTACCTAATTTTTGCCACGTGTATTATTTATTGCTAGTCGAAAGCTTTTCAAGATTTAACTTTCTTCCTTTCTTTTTATCTGCAGACACAATATCTATCGGTGTGGGCGGTTATCCTGAAGGACATCCGGAATCTAAGTCGATGGAGGAAGATATGAAGTTTCTCAAGGAGAAGGTTAGTGTTGCGTTAAAAAAAATTAAGGTTTTTAACTTAAAACATCTCTCATACGGAGCCATGCAAATTCACATTTCGATGTCGAAATAGCAAGTAAATTAATACATATTTGGTGTTAACATTTTTGTTAAGTGTATGACCGAGCTTCTGCTCTAATTTTTGGTATGCATTTTGATGTTGTCCAACAAATAGAGGAACCTACTGTTTAAAGCCGACTCTAAACTGCAGACGATTTTTCTAAAGTTGGATTGTTTGGCTGTTGTGAGATCTATGAATTGATCCTGGATCCTAGCCAGCGTCAATAAGCACCTCCTCCATTCAACTACTAACAAAAATAAATTTGTTGTCCTTGGTATTTGATAAAAAAACTTCAAACTTCAAATAAAGGTGTCTTTTGCTTTTGTAAAAAGCGACCGACAACTATTTGGCAGGTGGTCAGAGTCGTTGTCTGTGAGTGAAATATTGGAATTGATTTTGTGTTCAGCTATTTCGAACAACCATACTTAGGTTAACAATTATGTATATATGTATCTAATTATTTTTTTTTGCTGAGAAAATACATATGCAATACAAGAAATTGAAAGCCGTTTGCAATATTGTTGCTGCGAAAGCTACCCCTTTTAACTTTTCAGTATACATAAGTAAGTAAGTAAATATAATTTGGCAACATTTTTTAAAAATAGCCACTGTTTGAGTAGTTTTTATAACAAACTTTCTTTACAAAAAAAAAAAACACGAATTAAAAGGTGACTCCTTTTCGTTTTGCAACTAGATATGTGGCAACTCAAATGCCAATCAATAAAAAAATCATGTTTTAACAACAATTTTCATTGAAAATAGAGTCGGAGCTTAAGCTAAATTTTTGTGCGTGAGGCCCATTGAGTTTGATCAAAAAATTTAAATGGCTCCAAAAAGTTCCTTTTGAAACATAATTAGCGCAGTTCGATCACAAATTAGGCACGGCTTCGTACGAGCAGCTTCTTCTCGTGCTATCAGGAATGGCTTTAAAATCGACAAAATGATGGTATGCGCCGATTTGTTGTTCTAAAGTCTTTACCAGGATTTGACGCTCTGTGAAGGTCTGGGCAATTTTGGATTTGAAAGTTCTAAACCAATACTGTTTAGGCTGGTTTTCACTATGTCAAATTCTGTGGCATTTGTCGTCAAATAAGTGAAAACACATTGTCGAATGGGATTAGGATAGTTCTTTAGTCGTGTACATGCTGCTGCTAAATCGGCAATCTGGCAGTTTTTCGCCCATAATATCATCGGTAAAGGTATGGATAAAGGAGATAAAGTTGTGTCAAAATATGTCGCCAAATTTTAGCGTCGCAATATGACAGTGAAAACCAGTCTTAAAGTCCCATTAATTGGCGCATTGGTCGGTAGGACTTTGTATGGAATATTAAGGAGTTTATCTAAACAACATATATGTATGCCAATGATAACTTCACTTTTTTCTACTTTTCTAGCCTGAAATCGTACCCTCAGGCCGTTATTTTACATAAAATAATGTTACGACGCTTAACGCGTTTTGTCAACCCCCTAATGCATATATAAAAAGCAACGCTCCACTTCATATTAACTTCACAATAAATAAGCGTAGAACTTCGAACCATTGCAGAATGTGATTCCCGAAAGTGTGCTTTGAGTACCTCAATCATTTTTCAATGAGAAATTTGACAGAAGTACTTGTACATAAAAGTCCAGCGTTAGATTAACGCACGCTGTTTATTTACGCACGCTGTCAAATTTTTATTTTGTTTTGCGTCACTCGAGTACACACATACATACGTGCCATCGTATTGGCTTCGCATCAAAATATTATGCAGAACAAATTTGGTTATTGAATTAGCTTTTCGCACCTCGACCAAAGTACATAAATCTGTCTTTAACTAATTGTTGCAAAAAAAAATTGGTAATGCCCTAATCTTAAAGCTATGTTAAGGGCCAGTCTTTCAGTGCGAGTTTAATTCTGTCTGTCGTTCAAACTAAGTTTAAACTCAGTGTGCAGTTTTGCAGTCAAATCTCCAATCCAATCTAGCTGGGTTATACGGAGTTTAAACTATCAGCTGTTAAGTTGTGTATTTGTAGTCAGCTGCAAAAATTGAGATGAAAAAGTAGAAAAAAATAAATTAAAATTATTTGCGAAATACACGAAAATAGACTCATTTGAATAGCGGCACATATGTAAGTACATAAACAAGCGAAATGCTCATACGTAAGAAGAAAATTGTGTACAAGAAAATGAACAAACGCAACTTGAGTTGGAGCAAGGCGGATTAATACAAGTTGATTGAACAGCTGATTGAATATTTTTGTCTTTAAACTAGTACAGGAGAATGTCATCCTAGACGAAATGGCGAAAGTTATTTCCTATTTCCTTTCGTTTTGACATCCTTATGTACCAAAAAACAATCACAAAATACACGGGACTTTTACTTATATGCAATTGCCACCACCTTATATGGATGCGCCTTGAGTTGGAGTTTACTTGCATAGGGCAATTCGGTCGGGCAACACATGAAGCACCTAGTAAATTCTTTAAATTTCCGTCTTTCAGAAAAGTGAAAATAAATAGCTGAATTTTAGTATCTGCATAAAGAAAAAAAATAGTGTTGCCCTACAAAACAACTAAACTATGAAGCGGCCTTAAACTCGCCATGAAAAACCGTTCAGTCGATTAAACTTAGTTCAAATTTAAACTGAGTTCAAACCAGCTCTGAGAAACTGGCCCTAAAAAACTGCATTATTATGTCTTTGGAAAAAGTACCCACAGAAACAAGAAATCGTCTCTATGAAAAGTTTCTAGACTTATTGAGTTTATTTACAGGAATATCTTTAGAAAATCTGCTTGATTGCATAATTTAAAAAGAAACACTTCTTAATTTGATGAAATATCTCCTTGAATTCATTGAAAAGTACTTCCTCTTAATTGTACATTATGCCCTCTCGAAGTAATTTTAAATTCACATTATTATATAGAACTAGCAGACCCGGCGAACTTTGGACCACATTAACCGATTTCGATAATTCTTTTTCTGGTGCCTCAGGGGAGGCCCCATACTAACTTGGTTTATATCCGATCATTGGATGAAGAAATTAACGGTACTTCTAAATTTTTATGTGAGGATTGAAATCAGTGGTGTTGTTTGCTTAAAAATTACTTGTTATTGTAACAATTGAGTTGTACCGAGCCCTAAAAAGGAAATTATATTGCATACAGTTTATTATGAACTTATTGAAGAGTTAAAATGCAAATTTGTTAGTTACCTTAATTGCATGCAAATTTTAAAATGCGACTTCGTCTTTACACCAAAATCGTAATTTTCTATAATTTTTAACCGACTTCAAAAAAAGGAGGAGGATATCTATTCGTCGGAATATTTTTTTTTTTATGTACATACATATGTTACAGCATAACCGATTTCGATAATTTTTTTTTAAGGAAAGGTGGTACCTCAGATGTGGTCCCATCCTAATTTGGTTTAGATCCGATTATTCGATCATGAAGAAATTAACAGTAGTCTGAAAGTTTTACATGAGAATTTAAGTCGGTTTTGGCATAGTGCCCCCTAGCCCGTACCTGCGTATGCCCATGAAGCTAACTCGGGCAAAAGTTCAGATATCTCAACGAAATTTGGTATGTGGGTTGCCCTATATTAGTTTATTTCATTAAGTATAACTGAACATACTATGAAAATTGTCAGAAATAGGAGTAAAACCACTGTTCTTACCATGTAACGGTAGTCTTTAGAAAGGTGAAAAACTATATCTAATACTTACGCCGGGTATTTAATGTTCGGCTCCACTCGAACTTAGACTTTTTTACTTGTTTAAGTTAATTAAATATAGCAAACAAATATTTTATTGGCTTCCTAAAGTCGTCAAATACCGTTCAGCTAATCTAGCTTAACCTATGACGGCGGTTTGATAAGTCAGTTACCATTCGAATTTTCTTTGTATCAGTTTCAAATGCATCATTGATTCTGAGTCATTTAGTTTAGGTTTGATAACCATTGAAAGCCGAAAACTTTGAGCAAATTTGTAAATTTCGATAAAGAAGTCGCGTCTGAATATTTCTTGTTTCCAGACCTGACGAAATGTCTGAGAGAGATTTGAAATGTCGGTATGAGATTTGCGTCGAATGAAAAGCTCATCACTAACAGGGTTCTTACAAGAAATTTGTTTGCATATGTAAATGCTACTTTTTCGTATGTACTCGTGTGTACCATATATTAGAGCGCAGCAGAAAAGTAGCATTTACATATGGAAGTACATAACGAGTAAGAATGCTTTAAGCATTTTTCAATATTTTGGTGAAGTTTTACTGATCGAATTGCGCTAAAGCCAGACGATTTGATGCATTTCATTCAAAAAGTTACTGAGTTATCAAATCGCATTTGTAATAGGTGATTGTAGGGGATTAAAACACGTGCGTATATACCATAAAAAATATTTGCGCAAATACGAATTAGTGCAAGCAAGAATCGAATAAGAATTCGAAAAAATCTTATTTGTACCAATTTGTATTTGCGCAAATATTAGTGTGGTGTATTTTGCGTAAATCGAAAAAATATGTATGCACATACCTACATATGTTCTAACATATGTACATACATACATATTTAAATACGCACGTGCCGATAACATTATTTCCAATTAAGTAAGATTTAGAAATGTGTTTTGATCTGCGTCATAGCATTCCCCTGTGCTAGTTTTATTGAAAACAAGTAAAAAAAAGTCAAAGTTCAGGCGAAGCCGAACATTAAATACCCGGCGCACGTTTTGAATATAGTTTTTTTCACGGGATTGTTGTGTGTAAATTAGCGTCTGTAAATTTCGAAATATCGAAGTTTCCACATCTCTGAAATTCACCGTTTTACTTGAAAAGTGGGCGTAATTTGAGTCCTAATTCAAAAATTTCCAAGTTACATATATGCCGTAGGCTGGTTTTAAATTTTTTTGCCGTTCATAAGTGGGCGCGGCTACATTATAACATTCTTATTTTCCGCCTAAATACATATTATTGTAAATGTCAATTTTGAGTGACTTAGCTTCAGTAGTTACTAAAATATCGCAGTTTTCGTATTTCTGAAAACTACCGTTATTTGGGAGGTATGCTGAATGGCTGTAGTCCGATATCGCCCATTTTCAATACGTACCAAGTTTCGTTAAGATATCTCAGATTTTACTCGAGTTATCGTGTGCACACACGGACATACATTCACCGCTTAATCGAGTTCTTTTTTCATTCGTTTCGTTTTGCCTGTAACAAACAACCGTTATGTGAGCAAAGTTATAATACCCTTGTGCACAAATGCGCTCGGGTATAAAAAAGAAATGAAGAGGAACTAGTTAACCCAAAATAGATTTTTTTTTTTACCTTTGATAACACTGGTTTACAGCAAAAATGCTCAATGGATGCCACTTTCCAATTCCTATAGAATTGCTCACTTATTCCCAAAATCTAGTTCTTTTTTTATTCTATGAATAGGTTTTCGAGATATTTTCAATTGACCGTTATTCAGCTTAAAACAAAATTTGGTTCCACTTAATCACGTACACATATCTTACGAACCAATTTAATAATCTTAATATGAAATACGGCAAATTAGTTAATCGTTCCAGTGTTTTTTATTTTTTAATGAAAAAGTTGAAAAAAAATCAAACTTTAACAGGAGAAAAATTAAAAAAATAACAGGTTCTGCGTAAAATTTTTGCATTTGTGCTTAAGCCGGTTCTGTAAAAAAAAAAAAATCAAATTACTTATCAAGAAAATCGATGAATAAATAAGAAATATAAGTGGTTAAATGAAAACACGCAAAGATTGTTTGTATGAAAAATGAGCAGGAAAGAAAGTTACTCATACGCCACGTACGCCTGGGTAACACGCTTTTCTACTCGTATTAAAAAAAAAAATCTTTGTGCATTTTCTTTTGACCACTCACTATTTCTTATTTATTCATCGATTTTCTTTATCAGTAACTGGATTTTTGTTTGTAACAGAACAGGCTTTACACAGATGCAAAAATTTGGCACAGAACCTGTTATTTTTTTTATTTTTCTTCTGTTAAAGTTTGATTTTTTTTTTTTCATTTTTTCATTGAAAAAAAAAGACTGGAATGATTTATTAATTTGTCTGAAACTATCAGTCCTGCCGGAAAGTGGTATGCATGTGGGTTATGTGGAATTTTATTAGCTTTCATTTGCCGTACTTCATATTCAGATTGTTAAATTGGTTCGTAAGATATAAGTAATTAGGTGGAACCAGTTTTTGTTTTAAGCTGAATAACGGTAAATTGCAAATATCTCGAAAACATATGCTTAGAAAAAATATTAACTCGATTTTCGGAATCACCAAGCAATTCTACATAGAAATTAGGTAGTGGTATCTGCGGAACAAAAATCAAACTAAAATTTGTGATCCAGTGTAATTATTTCAAAATATTTATGCAAAAAGCTATTTTCGGGAACAATTGATTGACATCAATGTGGAATTATAAATTTATTTTTGAACTATATTGAATTAATAACGAGCATTTACACAACAAATTTATCCAACTCGCGCTTGGGACATTTGCCATTTGACATTTTCTTTTTAACCTAAACATCTATTTACGCAGGTAGTGGCAGAGATGGCGGCGATTAATCATTTGATTAAATTAATCGATTATTTTTGTCTAATTTACGATTTAATTGTGTCGTAGTTTTATGTTTCATTAATCGAGTGTAGAATAATCGTAAACATATTTTCAAAGGAAATATGAATTTTGTAGTTGTCTAAACTCCATCCAGCCAATATTCTTTTTTGCTAGCTGCATCGACTTTACTCGAGCCGAGGTTCAAAATAATTAATTTCAAAAATTCGTTAACATTGGCCTCGGTAACGAGGTTCTCGCGAAATTAAATAATGTGCGCAGAATAATCAGTAGAAAATGAGTTCGCTCTTTGGGCCCCTCATAAATCTCTCGTACAAAAACGAAGGCGGAAGGGTGATGATTTGGGTCACCCACAAGATGAAATGGGTTTTTATTTGAATTGTCAAGTCCTAGAACTAAAGCGGGGTGTCATCGACGCTTGGGAAGAAATGAAAACTGTTTACCCAAAACTTTACGGACTTTCGAAAAAGTACTGTTATTTAGTTGGTACCTCGGTGCCTGCTAGGGTTGCCAACCGTATGATATATAGTTTTGTACTATTTTTTCGGTCGGCGCACTATATACTGTTGGGAAAAATAGAGTATGCAAAAATAAATATAAATATATTTCAGTAATTTGAAAAAAAAATGCATATTAAAATGGAATACGGAAATAACAATGTTAAATGGTCATCATAGTGAGTTTATAAACAAAACTGACAACATATTGTTAAAAATACTGAGAATGAATTACCAAATTCACTTAAAATTATTCCATTTCTTTCAAACAAAGCGACTACTTCACTGATACAAAATTAACTTTTAATTTATATCAATATAAATTGTTAAAAACTACCAAGAGATATATATTCTTTTTATAAAAGAATTGCATAAGAAAGAAAAAAGATGTATGTCTACTAGGGCGGAGTAATTTAATTTCGAAAAACGTGTATGGCATATTCGATTTCTACGTTCGATCCTAAGCAAAAGTGGTGAAAAAACTACATATGCATATATATACCAAAAATGACGTTCGAACCCCCTAATTTTTAAATGAAAAATCAGTGCATTATAATTTTTTCTGAAGGAAATTAATTTTCTATTTGTGTGTTTCGTTTGAAATTTGGGAGGGTCCAACGTAATTTTTGTTATATAGTTCATTCGCCATTTTTACTCAGAATCAATTGTAGAACTTCAATTTGCTATATACTTTCTTCGAAAATTTTGTTCCGAACAAATTACTCCGCCCCAAAGTATACTTAAAAAGCATTTTTACTTTATATTTTGAATGAACTACTATATATGTTTGAAGTGTACTGTATGTTTTTCAGACTTTTTTGAAAAAAAAGTGCCTTTAATTCAATAATTTGCAATAATTCGCAATATTTTTTTTGTTTGTTTGTGATTAATCATACGATCAATTAATCGATTATTTTATTTTTTTTTTGGCCATCCCCAGGTGGTGGTTAATGTATCGGCTGCTCTTCGTATCAGCTGAGATAAGGCTTGTCCGCATCGTTCACTTTTTAAACAAACTCCTGTCTTTTGGTGAAATAAGAAGCTTCAGAGGTTGAGTGGTGTTTCGAGAAAACTTTTAAACTGAGCTGAATTCACTGAAGAGGCCTGATGGCCCCTGACATCCTGACTGACTACATCCTGTCGAATACCTGGGTTCACCACAAGCCCCGCACGAAATTCCCAAGCCGCAGTGACTGGAATCAAGATAAGGTCGAGTTATTGCAAGGCTTTACTGTCATTACGGATGGGTCAAAGATGGAATGCGGAATAGGTGCAGGTGTTTTCATTGAGCAATATAACCTTAAGTTATCCTTCCGCCTACCAGACTATGCCAGCGTTTTCCAGGCCGAAACGTTTGTTATTAACGTGGCAGGAAGGTGAATCAAAGATAATGTACCCACCCGCGAGAATACAGGTGAACATCCTCTCGGATAGCCAAGCGGCCATTCAGGCACTCTCTACTACTTCTGTTAGATCTCAACTAATGGATGAATGTAAAAGAGGAGCTGGCCTATATTTCTGATCAATACGAAATTACCCTTATACGGCTCCTGGGACATAGGGAAATTTATGGAAACGAGGCAGCGGACGAACTAGCAAGGAGCGGATATGCACAGAATGTGCTTGCAGGTAGCGAGCAGCATGATTAAACCCTTCCAGGATTGCGAAAGTGGGGTAGATGTGCCCTCTCTTGCAAGTTCAACTGCTTAGCCATCCCATTTAGGGACAGTCAGTTGCGATTTTGAACCGCATGTGACCGCGTCAAGCGCTTTGAAAGCGACTTGATTTTCTGGGTAGATGCAAATATTATTACATATGACTTCTCCCGTACGTATGTACATAGGTGATTAACCGCCTCCTGCATGGCAACGACTTCAGCTTGAAAGACGCTGGAGTGGTTGGGTAAGCGAAATAAGTCGGGCTGAGAAGACCATCAGTTAAAATTGGAGTGATCCTTTTTATCAGGAGCCACTCCTAACCGAAATTCCCTGTCTAGAATGGAAATACTTCAGTACTACGCCTAGATATTTTGCGAACCTAAGGGAGGTGATTTTGTACTTCCTGGTAAAGAGCACCAGATCAATTTAGACTGGGTTAACACCCAGGCCTCTCTCCTTTGTCCATTTTTCAATTAATCTTAATCTGTTCTGCATGATATCAAATAGAGTTGGTGGAAATTTTCCACTAACAACCATCACAAAGTCGTCAGCATACGCAACGACCTTGAAGCCTCCACCGCCTTCTAGAGCCATAACCCATAAAAGGGGAGGCATAATCCACCCATCGGGGTTTCCATGCAAACGTATCTGTACAGTGACCCGCCACTAGTTCGGTTCGCATGACCCTGTCTACTAGCGGCTGTCCACTAGCTGTGAGTCAATGTCCAGACTTGTTAGAGCTGATGTGAATGATTCAGGCGTGATTTTGTCTAAAAATGCTAACAAGTTATAATCCTTTATAAGATTTCTCAATATACGACACGATTTCGTGCAGTGCTGATTCATTCGGTGGACTTCCCCTTCATATAGTCATGCTGCGATGCCATAAGTTTGTTTGCAACTAATTCCCTGAGGAGTGATTCAATCAGTCGCTCCATTATCTTGAGCTGAAAAGACGATAGACTAATAGGTCTAAAATCTTTGGACTTGAACTTTGTCGGGTCTCCGGAATTTAGTTAAGAGTGACGACTGACTTACAGCATAGCATACAGCCATTTTGAGCTTAACTCCAAAGATTGCTGTAGCTGAATCTGCCATAACTGGCTGACCTCTATCTCTGATTGGCCCATTCAGTGGATGTTCAGTCGCGCGTGGAAAGCGCGTGCTCAGAAGATGGTCCAGGGATTCCCCCACAGTTTCCGTTAGATCTTATCAAGCATCCCGGGGCGATTAGCATTCCATTTATTAAGGAAAGGTCGAAAAACGAACACCCACACACTTTTAGGTGCAGCAAGAGTAGGCAGATACCGTTAGGGATTCCAAAAATTCAGTTGTTTACCGGCCTGTGTTTTTCCCCGAAATGCTGATAATTTCTATCTACTACACATGCTACAATCAATACCGGTTACAAATGTATAGTAGTACCAGAATAAAATAACACAAAATTTTTTTGTTGGAAGCCAGTCCACCAGTGCAAAACCAAATCAGCTTTATTAAAAACATTAAGCTAAGAATTTGCTGTTAAAAAACCCCCTTTGGCAGCATTGAAACAAACCTGAAAATTTTAAATAGACGAATTTGGGTAAAATACACACTTGAGCACATAAATATTTCAATTAAACGTTAACAAGGTTAAGTATGTATGTATGTACATTCCACTTAATTACACTATACATACGTGTGTACTCTCATATTTATTTATGTACATATTTACTCAAATTAAAGTAATTTATTTAGCCAAATTATTCACAAATAAAGAAAGTAAATAATTTTACTAATTCTTTGTTTTTTTTTTCATACGCATATGTACATATCTCAGGTGGATGCCGGTGCCGACTTTATCATCACACAAATTTGCTTTTCACCTGAGTCAATTTTGCAATTTGTGCAAAGGTGTCGGGACAACGACATCAATGTGCCGATCATCATTGGCATTATTGTGCCAGATAGTATGCGATCTTTGCATTTTGTACTGAATATTGTGAAGGCAGTGATTTCCGAAGAGCAGCTGAGTAAATACAAGGAATTAAAGGATAGCCCGGAGGCGTTCAAAACGTATGCGGTTGAAAATGCGCGGCGCACCGTACAAATGGTGCTGGATAGTGATGCAAATGTTTATGGGTTTCAATTCTTTACAATGAATCGCTTTGAGAATGTAAAACTGGTTGTTCAGCAAATACTGGATCAAAATTTTATAAATGTAAGCTGAATAGAATACATAAATTTTAGTCAAAATAGTAGCTTGGTTAAGAAATTTAAAATAAGACTGCCGTTATAAAGAATAAAATTTCCTTTTCGGAGAAAGAGCTTTATTGAGGTAAGGAATATAATGGGGACGTTATTAAGTACCTATTCCTATAAGTTATCCATTACAGTTCTACGTGGCAAAGGGTTTTTGTCCATATGGAGGCAGGTGGAAAAAAAAGTCATGGTGGCAGCTGATAACAAAAAAAAAAATAATAGGTTGGGCTTGGAGAGAGAAAAGTTAAAGTCATAAATACCAAGTTTCACATCTTTTACTCCTCCTCCCCTACCGGAATCGGCGCGATACCGACTAATCAGTTTATTTACATTTGGCGCTGAACCCATTAAAGAAAGTCTTTCTTTTTGAACCGTAATCAATTGTTTAAGTGACGTGGAATATTCAGATGAAGGTATTTTACAATTTTTTTAATCAAAAATTTTACTTTGAAACGTGGATGCTAAAAATTATTAGTAAAACAAGTAAGAGCAGCGCTGTCTTCGGCTATGCCGAAGGCTT
>NW_016166973.1:7245-22651 GCF_001687245.7 Rhagoletis zephyria | reverse complement strand
AATCATTGAGTGCTCATTTCCTGGACAGCCGATAAATGCATATGCAATGCAACCGGCAACGGTAAGCAGTCCAACAAGTACATTCCACGCGGCCATATAACGGGCGCTTGGCTTATACTTGGATAAAACAAAGCCAGATAGTAAGACGCCAATAGCGGAGAAGGCCAATGCAACAGTTCCGGTGACCATGCTGAAGAAAATGTATCAAATGTGTTCTTTTGATGCGTTATATGAAACACTCTTACTCTCACCTAGAAGTTGCCGCCGATTGCCGATATTGTATCTCAATGTATTTGGGCGTAAATATCCAGTATGGCGTGTAACCAAAATAATAGAATATTGAAGAGATATGATTACACATGAGCGTTTTATTTTTGAGGAGTCGCTTGAAAGTGGTCAACATATCGCTAAATGATGCCTTCTCTAACTCGGACTCGAGCTCAACCGACGCTTCAGCTTTCAGCGCGTTGGATTCTTCGCGCTTACGCTCCTCTGCAAGCCGACGCGCTTTCGCACGTGGCAATTCTTTTGGCAACATAGCAAAGAGTATGCCACATACGAAGAGTACAGAGCCCAGCAACAGCCAACCCATCCACCAGGCGCCCAACCAACGTGGATCATCGTTATTGATGACAGGACGCAATTGTGGTGCGATATAGAGACGCAGACAGAATGAGGCCAAGGCGTAACCGATAGCGGGACCCAGCATGTGGAAGAAATAGGATAAACCTAAAAGGTGAGGGGAAAACGAGAGAAAAGTAAATATTTTTCATTAGACGGCAAAGCCAGAGGTGATCTCAATTGACGTGGCATTGTTTTCACAGTATTACAACCATAAATCTACATGTAAGTAATCTTCATTTATGATCCAAAGCTCATAACAAATACTACAATTACCGCCAAGTTATCATTCGCTGCATAATTGGCACAAATGAGATAACAAAAAACAAAAAGAAAAATACACAACAAAGTCTTTTTTTGCCTACTCACTTAATAAAGCTGGCGTTTTGGACTTCTTTGTATTATCATCCATATAAGATATGCCGAGCGTGTAATAAAGTGCACCACCTATACCAGAGATGACCTCGGCAAGGAAGAGCACAGCTTGTGGTGCTAAATTGCCCTCCTCTAGCGCACAAGCGGTCTCATTGCTGCGATCGCGACACAATGCTTTTGCGCGCTGCTGTTCCAAAACTTCCAATGTTGCGTTCCCATCGGCAATGCCACCAAATTCCGTGGTCAGCGCAAGCGCATCTATGCCGGGGCCATAGAGGAAATGTGGCGCAGCGGTGAGCCAGCAGAAGGCGACTATTGTCATTATGCCTGTGTGGGGAAGTAAAAAAAAAGAAATATATACAATCTTTGGTTTCCTCTGATTAACACATTTTTTAGCCTTTACTAACCAAATGCAATCCAACGCGGTCGGTGTCCTTTACCCGCATAATAGCTGAGTACCGCCGAAACAACCATTTGACTAATATTATTGCCAATCGCTATTATGCCAGTATTTTTCGATGGTATCTTAAAGCGCTTTTCGAGCGTGGTCAGTGTGCCATTAAAGTAGGCATAAGTCATGGAAAATACACAGCCCACTAAGCCATAGAGCAGCACATAGGTGGATTGATTGGCCAGCCTTAATAATTGAAAGGATACATCGTAGCAGAAAAAAGTTTGGCGTACAACCCTGAGCAGGGTGGTCATGAAACTAGCTTTAAGGTCATTGACTAGCTTTAACTCAGCTAGTTTATTAATATGTTTCAATAGTATGCCAAATTTATCAGATTTTGTACGAAAGGTAGAACCTCAGAGGTGGTCCTATACTAATTTGGTTTAGATCCGATACTCTTAAATTTGTATATGTAAATTGAAGTCGGTTTTGACTTCTTTTGTACTTAGAAAAACTAAAAGGGTGTCCCATACAAAACTTAGATATAGATATTTTAAGGACAACCCTATCCCTAGTGTATAGTATTATTGCAAAACGATTTTGAAAAAAAACGTTTTTTTTTGCGTTTTTAAATTTTTCATTATATGTATCTTCGGCATTAAGATTCGATTCTCAAAGTACGATAAATCGCTGTCTTTCTCTCGAGATAGTTACAAAAAAAATTTTCTTTGGCCGAACGTAGGAGTCGCCCTTTTGTATTTCGTCATATCTTCGACATTTACATTCGAATCTTAAAGTATGATACATCGATGTTTTTATTGTTTTATAGTTCAGTGCCTCCAAGTACCCCGTTCCAGTGCTTACCCTCTTATCGGGTCAACGATCCACCTTAATGCCATTAATTAAAGATGACTAGAAATCATTAAACTTTTACTAGGGACGTATTTGATTAATCCAGTCACCGAAAAATGTAAAAAGCTACTCATAGGTTCGGTAAAAATTTTTTTTTTAAATTCTTTTGCAAAACTACTTTACACCCAGGGGTGTATGGCGAACCTTGTTTGTTTGCTTGTAAGGTTGTACGCTCTAATATACATACGTTCGCTCACACACTCTAGTCACCAGTTTAAAATTAATTTTGCGCTTACCTTTGAACACATGAACCTTTAAATATCCAAAAACCACAACGCACATCCCCGGTTATGGCCATATCGCGTAGAATTGCATTGATTTCTGTTTTATTGCCACTATCCTCCACATTCTTTAACCTCTTCGGTGCCTTCTCTTCGAATGGCGACGGTTTAATATTGGCCTCTGCCAACAATTTTGATTCAACATCACTCTTTCCGTGAACCTCTGAGTTCATTATTTTCGCTTCAAGCTGTACCATTTTAGCATTTTTCAGAAGAACTGAAAGAATCAAATGACAAGTAAGCGTAGTCTGAATATGCACTGCTGCGGTAAGTAACTGCAAATTTGATATCTCAAATACCTACATACGTTTCACTTATCATCTTTTACGATACCTTTATTTGCATTTAGTAAATGGTGCATTATCTTAAATTCCGTTTTGCAGTTGAAAATGGAGTACAGTTTGGTCTTATTTTTTAAACAAATCCACTTTTAATTATTTCATTACTTGTTAGTCTTAATGCATATGCTTTCATGACAAATTATATGAACTAAGTACATTCATATGTATACATATAGTTGAGTGAAATTTAGTGGGCATGCGAAGAGATGGACACATCTGCATCGAGTATGAACAGGTACGAGTTAAACCTGCTGCAGTAGCCAGAGCGAAGTTGGGCTATTGTTGTTTGAGTCTCCCGAAACAAACGAAGCTCTATCTCGTCCTTGTCAGGTGGTTGTGTGCCCAGAATGGCATTCACAAGTCTGGAGTCTACGTAACTTGAGACTGACTGCCTGTGAATGCCGGTTGCTTTATGATCCTCTGGACTTCGTCTGTCAGTTTGGATAGATGCCTTCTAACCACGATTGAGAGAATACAAAGGTTGCGCCGATCTCGGACCGCTATTCCTCTCTTAACGAACTTGACAGAATCGTTGTTTGCATGACGTCACACTTGTGCAACTTGTTTACGTTTTCCTTGCAACATTTTTTCTTCTTCTTCCATTCTTGCTCCCGTTTTGGCATTTCTCTCTCGCAATTGCACCAGTGTGACGTCACACAAAAGTTATTCTCAAAAATCCTCTCTGATCGGCGCAATCTTGTATTCTATCATTCTTGCCTTCTAACGTACCTGACGTAAATGTCTGTTCGGGTTCTCACGTCTGGGGCTCCCTATTGAGTATTGCTTGCAAGGCAATGTGTTGTGCTCCGTAATGGGGAGCATCTGCACCTCGTCATGTAAATGCCCCAGGTGCTGCCGGCTAGCGACTCTAGGACCTTGTTGCGGCTCTGTACTTTATTGACAATTGTGGTTGTGTGCGCCGAGAAAGAGAGAAAATTGTCGAAGATTTTTGGGTTATTCACTGTCTGAATTGGTTCGTCATCGACGTGAATACCCAGTTGCAGGCTGACCTCCTTCGCCCACGTGCTGAAAAGGGTTTTCTGAGGATTTTGTAGGGGATAAGGTCAGGCGCATTGCAGTGAAGAAGCGATAAAGCTCGGAGAGGTAACAGTTTACTTTCGAGCACAAGTCATCAATTCCATTCCCGGATGCTATTATCGAGCAATCGTCAGCATAAGAGACAATCGAGACTCCCTCTGGTGGTTGGAGGAGCTTGGAAATATTAAACTTAGACAGTCAGATAATTCTCCGACCACCGTTTGAGCCCTCTATGTTTTGTAGTAGCGTGGAGTGACTGACGTTGTCAAACGCCTTTGACAGATCCAACGCTACCAGGACTATTCTCTCAAAGGACTGTTGCGGGTTAGGCCATGTGGCCACGGAAGATCCAGCGTGAATTGTCGGCTAAAATGGCTCGCACATCGCTCCGGATAGGAAACGAGTTGGATAGTGACCTCACGCTTGACCAATGCTTACTCACACCAGAGGTGAAGTTGCAATTTTTCTGGTGCTCTTCCCACTTCTTCCGATTATGTATGTTCACAAGCAGCTGAATCTCCGTATTGAGATCGACCTAACGAAGGTTGTCCCCATCATCGGCTAGAACAGCCGCTTCAGCAGGAAAGGTCGGACGGGTGCCCGGCTGAGATGAAGCGAGCTTCACCAGCAGTGACAACCCTGCCGAACTTACATACACTCACTTACGTGAACGTCGGTTGGTGTGGGGAGGGCAGAGAAGGTGCTTTCAAAAACTTCCGCGAAGCCTTTCCAATCAGTCTTAGAAAGGTTGACGTGACCTGTTCAGGTCCACAGGTGCCCTAAAGTGACACCAGCCAAGGCAGGTGTTGCACTTGACTGATGTGACGTTACGGAATATCCTGGTCTGACACACATTTGCAGATGTTTGGAGATACCCGGAGTTGTTGGCGGCGGCGTGAGGGTGGTGGTGCGGTTATGTCTGTTGTGCTTAGACCTGAGCAGACTCGGAGGTGACTCCAGCCGTTGCTAGTATTGCACTTGACTGAGGTGGAGCTCGGATATAGTCGTCTCTGTCTAACGCAGCAGGTGTACGTTTCTCGGCCAGGGTTTGACTCGATGCTAGCCCTGAGCAGAAGAGTACAAAGCAGATACAGCTCCATGGGCGAACAAATGTACCTACTAATTGTTTAGGTACATTCCACAGTTTTTAGGTAAAATTTTTTCTACAAATTAGGTACAACCCAAAGATTTTGTTATTTAAACTTAAAAATCATCAGATTGCAGACAGAAGAGCTTGATCAGCGGTTTTTTCTTGCGGGCAAATTACTACTACTAAAAAATTTTCTATTACTTCCCTTCCAAATGAACTGTCAATTTGCTCTCTCAATTCTCCTGCGTGAACGCCAAATCCTGATAGTTTTTAAAAATTATTAACCACTATCAGGTTATCGAACATACTAATTAAAAGCAAGCGTAAAAAGATTCAAATAAATTGTGTTAAAATTTAATAACTTTTTTATTATTTGATACACCTTAATATAGACATAGCGTACTAAATATCGTTACCTTAAAATAGAAATTACATTTAAAACTGTTGTTTCTTCACAAAGTATTTCCAAACATAATAAAAAGTAAAGTTATTTAGTTGTGAATTTCTTTTAAAATGGATTTTTTTTTTAAAGCCTGAAATGTGTTTTTTTTTTTAATCCTTTCATATTTGTTAGTGAAAATAAAATGAGTTAGACCATTCTGTGTTAATAATGATATGTAAATTGATAGGTACGTATTTAAACTTTATTCTTATTCTTATTCTTATGTGTGAATACATACATAAATCGTAGCTATTAATACTTTCTTCTTAAGCAATGGCGTACATACTGAAAATTCGTTTGTAGCATCTATAATCAAAATATTTAGTATACAGTACTTTTCCTATCAAAAATTATAACAAAGCACAACATTTGACTGTACATATAAACACACCTTTATCTGCGTGTACACATATTGACTATAACTTTGGTAAATTAGCATAATTTGAAATGATTTTATTTACAAAAATAACTATGAACCTATTTTACTCTTATCAATCTAATAGCTACATATACACACATACAGTTATACAGTAAACATTGGCTTTCATATTTACATAAATTTCGTTATTAGACTAAATTTGGCACAGTTACACACTTTCAAACGGGCACTCAAACTCAAAGACACACGCACATTATAAAATGTTTTCGAATAAAAACTGCGACTGAATATATTTAAGATTTATAAAAATTATGCTTCTAAATCCTTAATGGAATTAACTTCTTCTTCATGCTGTACAATTTTCATTTCAACCTCTTTCACCTCCTCATCGAAGATTTTCAGATCTTTTACATAATACCAGACACCCCAATCGAATAAGGCTCCTATCGCAACAAATACTGAAGCGGTTATATTGAGTGTGTATCTGAAAGTAATTCCTAATTATAGTAGATTTTCATTTGGCGTATAAGGCCAATTCTAATTTTTTTCTTACCTCAGTGATTCTGGATCATAAAGCCAACAATTGCCCTTATTTGTACACGTTTTACCCCACACAAGGCAAATACGGTCTAATACCCAGCCGAAGAATATGGGACTTGGTATAAATGCTAGCATGGACATCATCATCATACCAAAACCCATTGCTGCTGTTTTATCCTTCTCAGGCACGCAACGTACGGACACGAGAAAATTTGAGGCACGTCCTGTGGCGCCAACAAATTTCAGGCAACACATCACCGAGAGAAATGTGACAAATTGAGCAAAGCAATTGACAGGGCATGCGCCGGTTATCGCCTGACCACCGTGAAGAGCCTGGAAGAGAAAAGAAAAATTCAACAAATATTAAGGAATAAGTATTCACAATACAACTATTTGAAAGATATTTAAAGACAGTATTGTGTTCCGGATTTTGGAACAAACTACGGATATGTTCAATGCAGTTTTGGCAGAAAAATAAGATAATTGGCAATTCGGTGGATAACCTGCAGACCAACCAAAGTCATATCGACCCATTAGTCGTACGTCCTTTCTACTAAAAACAATGGAGAGAATCGTAGACCAGCATATCAGGGATAGTTTCCTTACCGAAAGCCCTTTACATAGATAATAAAATTCCTATCTTCCAGTAAGACATACTATCCGCGCTTTTCAGAGTCTAACAAGGAAAATTGAGAAGTCTTTTGAAGGATAAAGTGGTGGCGGTGGGATGTTTATTGGACATGGAGGGCGCTTTCCATAACACTCTCTAATAGACAATAGCGTCCGGCTGGAAGGGGTTGATGAAACCACAAGCCGCTGGATAACAAACAGCACCATTACATCCACTCAAGGACAGGAAAATGTAAGATTCTTAGAAACGAAAGGGGGGGGGAGTGATCTCCCCTCTGCTATGGTCCATCGTAGCAGGCGAGCTACTCTGCTTTCTTAGTGGACATAGCTTCGACGTGCGGCCCTGTGCGGATGACATCAGTGTTACCATTTTGGTGCTTTGGGAACTAGATTAGGTCTTTATTTTTCTATTCAGCTCCGAAAATAGGCTAGCTCCTTGCTCTTTTTTAGCTATTTCAAAATCATTTAGCACTTTTTAGCTCCAGAAATTGCAAATATATCTGTGGTCATAAGCAATATATGCCCGCCAACTAGGCTATTTCGAAATCAGGTTTTCTAACAGGTCTTACATCGGAAGACTTCAGAATACTTAAAGTATCAGGCTGAATAATTGGCGAAAGCTGGCATAGACATCAAATCGGGGTCTACAGTGCCAGCCAAGGTGCTGTTAGCACCTTTTCGCGAATTATCCAGGAATGTAAATTGAGGCTTAACTTCATTAAAAAAGGATATCAAAACACTGTGGTACCAAGGCACCGAACTGTTTGAGCTGGGCAAACTACTTTCTGTTTCCTCGACAAACTACTAAGGTTCATAAATGACATTCGTAAGATTTCAGGAGACTAATTATTTTTATGCTTTCTCTTACCCAATAAACAAAGAAGAAAGAGTAAAGTCAAGAACAAAAAAACCTCCGACCTTCTGAAACTTAAAGAAATCCGCAGTTAGGGTTTTACCGCTATCGTCGTATTATGTATTGTATCAGTACTGTCAGGCATATATAGATATGTATGTAATTATGTCAACAAGTTTTTCCTGCAGAAGCTATCGAGGTGAAGACGAAGATTTCATATAGCTCACCAGCCTAAGGGCCAGTTGTTCAAATCGGAGGTCGAAGCTGCGGTTAAGTACAGTGACTGCTTTATCGATCACATTTTATATGCAAGATTTTGAAAAGGTCGATAAAGATGTTTAACTGGGAGGTAGTGATAGCCAGACATTGAACAAACGGCCCTAAGTAAATCAAACATTGGAGTCAGCGCTCCCTAGCAAAGATAGCGACACTTCTACACTAATATTGTTAACTCACATCTGTATAAGCTGTGCTAAGTGATGCCGGTAATGCTTTATCCAACGTTGTGATTGGCAATTCTGGCATTATAGTAGTCGTAATATTGCCGTCATCATTATCGTTGTTCTCTGATTTCAGATCCATCACAGTGAGACGTTTAAATAATGGTTTCGAACTTTTATTAAAGCTGTTGTTAGGTATACAAGAACAGTCATAGTAAATCTGCAAATTAATAAAACAAAAATTTACTTATGTATACCATTTAGAAAAAATTGTGAATCAATATAAAGAAATCGCACTTACCTTTCGCCCATTGGCAGTTTTATATTGTTTCTTGCAACCGGCATGGCAAGGCGATATATAAGTCATATTGTTTTCCCCGCAAACCGGTGAGTAACGCACATAATCACAGTGACAATTCGAATTACAAGTGGGAGTACTATTGAGGGCGCTAGTGTTTGGATAAATATCAGTGGCAACATAAAATATTCACAATATTTGCGAGTATATTGTCTGCGTTCGCATGCAGTTCTATGTATATTAATTACCTGTCGTGTATGTTGACAATCACCGACTGCTCATTGCCTGGACAACCGATAAAAGCATAAGCCAAGATGCCAGCCACGGTCAGGAATCCAACGATTACATTCCAAGCGGCCATGTAACGTGCGCGTGGCTTATAGCGCGATATTACAAAACCTGAGAGCAGCACACCGGCTGCAGAAAAGGCCAAGGCGACGGTACCAGTGACCAGGCTGCGGAAAATATATTGAAAAAAAAAACAAAAAATCGAGACACACGAAACCATAAATATAGTCAGGAAACTATGGATCAAATATAGCAAAAGTGTGCTTTTAGTTTTCTCGCTGATGTCAGGAATTTTTTTAAAAGGACTTTGAAATTTCAAAAATATTAATAAATAAAAACATTGCTAAAAAACTCAGTGCTATGTACACAGAATAACCATATTTATACCAAATGAAAGTAAAAATTCCAGGGACCGAGAACGCGCTCTGGTTTTTGTTTAGTTCAACACGAGAAAAAAATTTAATGTTAAGACCGTTCCCGTAAAAGAACCATATGGGAACAAAAGTATTGAGAGCAGATTGAACGCGGAAAATGGGAATCAAACTCTCGGAAACCTTCTTAAAAAAAACCAAATGCGAACCAAACTCTCAAGAACGTTCTCAAGAAGAACAGAATGAGAAAGAAACTTTTCGGGAATCATTCCAATGCGAACGAAAGTATCGAGAACGTTTTCAAGCAAGATGAAATAAGAACAAATGTCTGAAGAAAGTTTTTCTATAGAACAAAACGAGAAGAAGTTTTGATAACTTAACACTAAGAGGGGCGTCTACGGTTTGGATGAAAAATCATTTCAGTGAGAACCATAATTTTAAGCCAGAAGGAAGGTGGATAATTTCAACTGCCAGATCGTTTATCATTGGGTGAATCGTCCTTTTATCAAATAATTTGTATTCTCTGTAGAAGAAAATATGGTATTTTAAGTCTTTCGTTGACTTAATTTTTATACGTATCTTTACGGTTTTTTGATTAATTTTAATATTAAAACTTTTCAAACGAATGTAAGGCTATGAGAAAAGTTTTGTTCACGCTTCCTTTCTTCGCGAATATTTCAAAGAAGATTGGTTGCCGTTTCATTCTATGCCAGGAAGAACTGAGACTTTAGTTCCCACATTGTTCTTCGAGAGAAGGTTGCTTAGACTTTTGTTCCCATTTTGTGCTCTTAAAAATTTTTCCGAAAGTAGTTTTTCGCAATTAGTTCTCTTTGGGAACGTTCCACAGGGCTTTGTTTTTATACAATTCCCGTCGAGAACGTTCTCGACAGGTTTGTTCAGGTTTTTGAGCGTTCTTGGGAACCAACCTACGGAAACAACATTTTGTTTCGATCATACTTTTTTGTCGGTCCGTAAAAAATTCTTTAAAATTAAAAAAAATTAAGTTTTTGATTTCACGAGGACAAATACTTAGGTATTGAAAAAAATGAACTTTTGATACATATTTATTTTTTTTTTTAAGCTATTACAATTACAAGGACGCAATTCGACGATGTGGCTGTGTGTATATTAATCCTTAGCATATAATTTCTTTAAAAATAAATATTGCAAACTTTCAAGGATATTCAATTATAAAATTTAAAAGCACATTTTCAATATCTATTCATCCTTTTGCACCAAAAAATTTAATCATTTTATTCCTTTAAAAAAATTCAGTTTTACTATTTTTGGCCCCTACTTTCGCGAATATAAGCAAATCTCCCGAGTTGTTTTTTTAAGTGTCACCTCCTTCTCTGGACAGAAAAAAATACGCTAAAGCATTCTTCTTGCATATATTTTAATCAATGGAGTTCCAGATGCAAGTACAATAAAACAAATCAAGTATTGCACAATTTGAGCTTCAAAACGTTAATTTAGGCGAAAAAGTACCGAAATTACTAAGTTTTCATTGTCACTCGAAAAAATCATAATTGTTTTTTTTTTTAATAACTTTGGGAAGTTTTAAAATAGTATATTCATATTAGAGGCAGTGAACATTGGCATCAAATACAACATATCTGTAAAGTTCCAAAGTGTGCCACCAAATTAAATAAAGTTGTAATTTTTGAAATATTATGATTTTTTAATTTTAAAAATTTAGGGTGCTTCAAATTCTTACAATTAAACGGTGAACATATTATTCTTACCAAAACGAACCAATCTAGTGTAGTAAAGCTAGTGTGCCACCAAATGCAAAAAAATTACATTGAGTAAAAGATGTCTACGATTTGAGAAATTAAAATTCCATTTTTACAATTTTTATTGGCACACTCGAAACTCATTCTAAAATTGTTATAAACATGCCAATATTTAATTATTTTTAAATAATATCTACGACTTTCGTATAACGGTAAATTTAGAAACCGCGAAAAATGTGCTTCTTCCTTGGCTAATGAAACCATTCCGCTCCAATTTTCAAGTATACATAAATGGACTTGAGATGGGTGCTGCCCACCTAAATTTTATTTAATTATTATTAAATATCTCCAAAACTTGTAATCCTAATATCTCGAAAACTTGTAGTCCTATTGAAAAATGATATATGAACGTGAGATACTAAATTGAATAATTTTTGATATATCGTCTAGATCTTACAAGCCAAAATTTAGTTTTTCAAATTCACAAACTTTGAATCAATTTCGCGGGCTAAAGATATGTTTTAAATTAATCCTTCGTGGCCAATAATTATTGTCTTAAACTTAAGACAACAAAACATTACTATTACAGTACGATCAAATGCCTTTTATTTTCCCCCATACAAAATTTACCCAGCACGAGGGATTATTTTTACTTTTATAGTATAACTTTTTTAAGTTTTAATTTAAAAACAATTTTGAGATGGAATCTTTTTGTTTATGCAAAACTGAAGATAATGCGTTGTCTACGATAAGTGTGCCACCATTTTAGATTTGCTTATATACTAGTTTTGTGCGTGTAAAATTTGCTGTCGCGAAAGTCCTATCCATTTTTTCATTAATTTTTCAGCAAACCGCTTATTGTTTCTAGATTTAGCTCGCACTTGAATGCTCTCTAACTTACCTCGATGTAGCTGCTGACTGCCGATATTGTATCTCAATGTATTTAGGTGTGAAAATCCAGTAAGGCGTGTAACCGAAGAGATAGAATACAGAGGAGAAATTATTGCACATTAACGTCTTATTGGTGGTGAGCCGTTTAAAAGTAGTTAACATATCCTTGAAAGAAGCTTTGGTTTCCTCCTTTGGCTTCTCCTCCATCTCAGCAGTTAGTCTATCCTTCTCCGTTGGTTCTTTGTTAAGATTATCTTGTCTCTCCTTTAACGTTGCACGTTTACGACGCTCATCTTCGACCATGCGTCTAGCCGCAGCACGTGGTAGTTCTTTAGGGAACATTGTAAGAAAGGCACCAGAGCAGAATATCATACCACCAATCACTAGCCACCCCATCCACCAGGCGCCCAACCAGCGTGGATCTTGATTATTGATGACAGGATGTAAATTTGGTGCGATATAGACGCGCAGACAGAAAGAGGCGAGCGCATAACCGAACGCGGGACCAAGCATACGCAGAAAGTATGATAAACCTGAAAGATTGGGTCAGAGTAAGTACGTATGTATGTGTGCTATGATGATAAACAAGTTTTCTACTGCTACCATGTTGGAGAATATTAAACCACCTCTTGATTTACGGTTGAAAAGCAAATACTCCATTTGGCACCTTTGTTTCAAATTTAGCAGGGTAAATAAAAGGGTCATAAAGATCATTATAAAAGATTTTAAAGATAAGTTTGTTTAGTTATTGCACACGCAAAGTAATTTAATCTAAGATAAATTTTAATTGCCAAACAAGCTTTATTACCGTTTTTTAGTTACTCAACACGCCTACAAGGGGCAAATTATATGACAATGAGATTTTTTAAGATTCAAATAAAACATCTTTTTGAAAACAGTAATATACGTATGTATATACGATCCTCAAGGCTCCTATCTAATGTCTTACATTTGTCATACATATGAGCGATTCCAAGTAAAGTGATCAGTGGAATTTTTTTTTATACGATCACGCTTAAACTTGGGCCCTTAATAGGATTCATAAAAGGTAATTTTGAGCAAACATTTTTTGGGATTTAGTCAAATATTTTACGAATGAGTGGTGGAGAAAGTTTCGCATTACACTGCATATTTTAATAGTTTTTTTCTATTACGATTGGTGATATGAATTTTGGGAAAAAAATAAAAAATTGTGACATTCATATACATATTGTACATACATTGCCGGTGAAAAGTATTGGCACAGCTGCTTTTTTAAAATATATGCAATCATTTTTACTGTAATATTTTTCCGGCATTATAAAAAAATATGGTTCATTCTACAACAAAAAATATAAAAATATAATTTCTAAAATTTTCATGCAAATTTTTAACTCTTTCTAACTTTTTAACTAACTTTCATAAAATTTTCCAGAATTTTTTTGAGTATGCAGATATGTAGCCCGATCAATTTTATTGCAAAAAAGAAAAAGTTATAAGTAGCTACGAATTAACGTTGATTTTTGGCAATTTTTTTCACGCAGTCTCTTCCATACAAAAAAAATTTCGAAAATACTTTATATGGAAAAAATGCAAAACACCTTCAACAAAAAAATTCTCAAAACTCAATGCAATTTTTGACTAACTCCGAACTTGCATTTTCTGTACTAGAATTTAAAGGGCTACAAAACTGCATATTTTGTGTTTTTTTTTGTTGTAGAATGAACCATATTTTTATAAAAATATAGCGGAAAAATATTTGAATAGAAATTGATGCATATATTGTGCAAAATTCCTGTGCCAATACATTTTTCCGGCAGTGTATTTATGTATCTACCATGATAAAAACATAGTAAGTAGAACCGTCCTCTCAATTCTTCGGCCATGATTTTTTATTTTTTCCCCAGCATTTTACATTAAATTCCCTCGCACTCACTTAGCAATGCTGGAGTTCGTGATTTCTTCGTATTATCATCCATATATGAAACGCCCAGCGTGTAGTATAGTGAGCCGCCAATACCTGAGATAAATTGTGCAACGAATAACACCAGTTGAGGTGCCAAATTGCCTTCGCCTACCTCACACTCTGCCCCGCGGCCACTTAGGAGGCATAACGTTTTCGAACCTTGCTTCTGTATTGCTTCCATGGTAGCATTTTCATCCGGTTGAGCGCCAAATTCCGCAGTTAACGCCAAAGCATCATCACCAGGGCCATAAAGGAGGTGTGGTAACGCAGTCATTAAGCAGAAAATCACAATTGTTAGTAAGCCTGCAAATAGAGGAGCGAAAATAGTACCATTTAGACCAAGTCAGGAACTAAAATAATGTTTTTTTATTTATTTATTACCAAAGCCGATCCAACGTGGTCTGTGCCCTTTACCCGCATAGTAACTGAGTACAGCTGAGACCATCATTTGACTGATATCATTTCCCACTGATATAATACCTGTATTCTTTGATGGTATTTTAAAGCGTTTCTCTATTGTTGTGATTGTGCCATTAAAGTAGGCATAAGTCATTGAGAAGACACAGCCAACCATGCCGTAGAGTAATACATAGGCGGTTTGATTTGCGAATCTGAGAAAATTTAATTAAAAATCAGCAAGAATTTCATATATAATTTTAAAATAAAAATTGATATAGTATTGTTTTTTTAATTCTATAAGAGCTTTAGTGAGCAGTCAACGGAACTTTGTACAAAGCTGAATTTCAAAAGAACCTTCTTTAATAAGGTAACATACATGCACATATTACCCCCCTACAATAAAATGTATAAAAAGTGATTTTGGTAGAAAAATTAACTTCGAAAAAAATTTTTCGATACTGTAGGGAGTTTTGAGCGATTTTTTTTTTAAAATTTTTCTATGTTCACAATATCAGCTTTGAGCGCTTTGCACTTTCCATGGCATAAATAAGCCGTTCTAGAAATTCCTATACAAATGAAACCACACCCAAGCTGATATTGTAAACAGAAGAAAATGTCACAAAAATATTCTTAACTGCATTTTGTCATTGTAAAATCTCATTTAACCCGAAAAAAGTTATTTTGGATAACAATTTACACACACCCATGTGAAGGTATGCAGGAGGCCGTGTTCAGTGGTTCAGTTACAATAAACCATTTTGCGAATAAGGACACACTTAAGGCATCTAGTCTTTCTCCCTAAACGATAAGTTATATCATTTACTGATTTCTGTTTAGGTTACACCAGATGGTGGTTAAGATTCTTAACAACATCTTGGCAAAAGCACTCTATTATCGCCAATTTAAAGAATTCCTTAAAAACTAAAGATTCTGAACTACTTTTGTGCAATAAACTGCGACGGCTTTCTATGTAGAGGAAATGTATTGAAACAATAAAAAATGCATTGGCCATCCCGAATTCGAATGGCTGCAAAAATTCAACTTCATCATTATCAACTTCAGAAATCATAACGAAACTAAATGAGCTAAATCTTAAACTGCCAGGAAAGGGAAGCCCATCTTAAGCCTTGCTGTAAGAGCTGGAT